>NC_053024.1:478681623-478861137 GCF_003073215.2 Triticum urartu
ACCTCATGATCCTAGAAATTGTAACAAGGTCTCCGCACTTTGTTACACCTCTTTTATTATTGTGCTTCGAGGTTGTCTCTGTTTCATCAACTGAAATGTTAGATATGAAATTATATGGTTTCTTACTTAGGGAACCTGGAGTCTCATAGGAGGGAATACATATGGTGTTGCAATGTATAAGTAACCCATCCTTAGCAAAGTATGTCTTCCATGGTACGACGAAGCATATTGAAATTGACATTCCATTTTGTTAGAGAGCATGTTACATAAATCTCTTGAAACTTAGTTTATTACTTCTAAGGTTCAAGTGGCCGACGGCTTCACCAAGGCATTACCTTTTTGTTTGCTTGAGAACTTCAACCAGAACCTCAACCTTTCCAAGTTGTGGATGAGAGGGGTTGTTAGAGATCGTAATTTTCACGTGTAACAACCAACTTGGATCAATATGGGACCATGTTGAGTTTCAACCCTGTTTTGTGTACATCTAATTGATCCCAAACAATATAAGGCTCGTCGTGATTGCCCCCTCCCCCCACTCTGAAGCAGGCTTTCGCCCCGCTATATAAATAAAGCAACCACCAGATCCATACAACAAGTTCAAGTGGCGCACCAGAAATAAAAATAGTCTGTTGGGGTATCAACACAAACACACGCAAAAACAACCATAAGAGAAAGGGGGAAGACCACCAAGTTGCCAGTAGCTCAGAAGGTCTATGGCGAAGCCACACATCGTGCGACAGTAGTCTCATGTCCATCATGTGGCGAAGCCGGTTGCGATCCCCGCTTTCTAGAGAGCGGGTGCTAGTGCTCCAAAAATGTAAGGAGTTTGAGGATAGTTAGAGGCCCATCTAAGAAAGAGCCGCCCAATAATCATCTTGTTACACATCGTCAACAGGGTCCAAGCTAGTGTTGCGAACATAAGCCAAAACGGGCATCTCCTTGTCCTGGTCTAGTTGGCAAGGGTTTAGAGGAACCGAGCCAGGTCCATGGCCTCCCAATCGGGCCCCAGAGCCTCACATATAAAGCTCCAACGGAATCTCACTATTGTGGATGAGAATAGGATGTGTGTTCCTATCTCTGAAACACCACGAAGGGGGCACAACCCATCCCCAGGACCATGTCACTTGATCACCTCCATCCTAGAGGGAGGCGATCCCGCAATAGCTGCCAAACAAAGATTTTGATATTGAGAGGCACATGCCCTGTCAATAACGGAAATGTCCAAAAAAGATACGATCGTCGACATAAGGCATGATAAATGGAGCCAAACAGAGAAGATCCACGAGAGGGCCAGCCACCAAGAAATGGTGTCCGGATAGTCCGCGGGCAACTACAAGATGGCACCCCGCAAGTTGGCCCACTCCTCGGTCTGCACGGGCCCAAATGCCCATCGAAAAAAATGTTCCAATGGTAATCGTGAGCCTCCATGGAAACTAACATCACCAGATCCGAGCGGATAGCAAACACGTTTGGGAACGTCGCATATAAAGTAGACCTTCCCACCCACGGGTTCAGCTAGAAGTGGGTCCCCTCTCCATTGCCAATGGAGAAGGAATCCCATTTTGAATCTTATGCTTGATCCGTTGTATGGATCGCCATAATTGAGAACTAGGAAAGGGTAACAACCAAAGGTGATATATGCCATTTTGGGGTGCTTCTATTACAAATGGAAACAAGGTGTAATCCATCTAAAACAAGGTGTAATCTTGATAAAAAATCAGTGAGAGAGGCCAAGCCTTCATGAATTTGTTGATATAGCATTTCAAAATAATATTTGCAATGTTACCAATCCCACAATGCAACAAGTTGACATCAATACAAATGAATTAAGCATGTGACCTCACACACATGGGTGAGATGAAGCAAAAAGTAGATATGATGGTATCTAGTAATTGCAGTTCATGTAATGAAGAACAACGATATTGCTATCCTATGGCTTCTCTAGTTTTTTTCCATGTCAGACAGGTAGGTAGACAATAACCTTATCTTTTGCCTAGATCATTTTTTCCCAGCTCAACAAATTTGTAGTACTTCTACAAGCACATCAAGACTATCAATGCTAGACCAATTTAACTAAATTGGAGTTCACGTGGGAAGATGATGTTGGGAAATGTATATTAGAAAAAAATACGGACCAAATCAAAGTTTCACTATGAAGATGCAAAGAGGTTTAGATATGATATTTACCAACTATGAAGCGGAGATAAGTTTTGGTGAAAATGTTTGTGCAGATTCCCGCATCTAGGATTAAACCTCCCAACCCTGAGAATTATTTCTCCCATTCAAGTATCGAAGGAATGATCCCTTTGTCGATCCAACAGGGCTTCGCCATCTAGAATGAAGAAGTACCAGAGACTAGAGGCGGTGGTGGAGCAGCCTCGCGGTAGAGAGATATTATCCGAGAAAGAGAGAGAGAGAGAGAGCGGGCGCAACCTTTCAAGCACGAAGTTGTGTTTGGAGGACTGCCCCTCCTTAAGTATATATAGGCACATGAGGGGCTGCCTTGGAGCAAGGGATCCCTTTTCCCTAGGGCCGACTGCACCATGAGGGGTGCACCCCAAAACCATTGTCGCCGCCCCTGGCTTGGCCCCCAATCCATGTGGGCGTATGCCCCACTTTGGACCCTCTCTAGACTATGTGGCTACCCCCACCTGGGCCTGTCTAAGGGAACAACCCGTGGATCCTTCCAGAACTTTCCAGAACGTTCCAAAATATTCTAGAAGCTTCCCGAACCTTCCAGTGCCTTTTAGGGTCCTCCGGGACATTCCTGGGTTTCTAAATTTTTTCATTTTTCTCCAAAACCCTTCTGATTTTCTCTCAGAAACATTTTAAATCTTTTCGGTGTATTTCTGTCGTGCTCCTAACACTTCTATGTTGGAAGTATGCCCTAGAGGAAATAATAATGTATTATTATATTTCTATGTTCATAATTAAGAGTTTATATTCTATGTTGTAACTGTTATGATCTTGGAATATGTGATTCGGTGGAAAACTCATATGCACGTGTAGAACGATAAACGGTAAAATAAGATTCCTAGTCTCGCCTCTAAGACTAGCTCAAGTGTTGTTGGTGATCATGTTTTCTGGATTTTAGGATATCGTTAAGTGTAATGATAGTCCTAAAACAACATTGAGAGTATGATGTTGGAAGAACGGTCATATTGAATCGACCCAAGATTGTTTGTCATACTTTGAGATGATATCATCACAAGTCCATTGTTATAACACGGAGTGTTAGCATGTGTTTTAGTTCCTTAGACCATGAGAGCATTGTAGTCACTTCTTAACATACGATGAACTGTGGGGTTGCTCAAACGTCCTCTGTAACTAGGTGATCATAATGACAACTTACATGTTAAATGGAAAGTTTGACAAGGGACTAGATAGCTTGAGAGTGAAATTTGCTCCTCCGACAATGGAGAGATCTTATCAGGGCCCTCTCAGTATGAAAACATCTATCATCATCTGGCCAGACATTGGTGACTACATCACGGGGATGCCGGAACATATCAATGAGAAAGAAGAACAAAACTGGCAACAAGGAGACCGATGTAGTAAGCATGTGTATGACTCAAGAGGATACTGACACATCTCACCTTGGGGTTTGTACAGTATCACGAAGCAAAGGGAACATCACACAATAACCAAAGGTTCACTCGAATGGCATTCATGTATTCATAGGGATCGATGTAGACGTCCACACGGTTCCACCATCGGTCATTGAACGAAGGAGTTTCGTTCATGTCTATGTTTTACCGAACCTACAGAGTCACAAGCTTAAGGTAATCATGATTTGCTAAGTGTTAGTAGGACGAGGGTATCAAGGATTTATTTGTGCAATTATTTCATTAATATTCGGAATAATTTCGAGAGGAACCGAAAGCGTTCCAAGAATAATATGTTGGTGGAAAATGTTTCACGTGATGTTAAATTGATAATAAAAGGCTCTAGTAATTTTTAGGAGGCTTTTATATTTAATTTAATACCAAGGAGACTTAAAAGGCCAAGCGGTGGAGAGCTACTTGGGCCACTTGGGCCCAAATAGGTGGAGGCGCCCCATTCGTCCTTGTAGAAGTAAGGGGAGGCCGGATTGGAGGGGGATTATTCCCCTCCTTGGCCGACCAAAGGGGGGGTCATTCCCCTTGTGGCGCCCCTTATTGTGGATCTAAGACTGACAGTAGAATAGGGGGTAGGAATGAGGAGGCAAGATCCTAGCTATGGAGTAGTTGTACACACGAGTTTTACGAGTTCAGGCCCTTCTCGGAAGAAGTAACAACCCTACGTCTCGGTTCCCTGAGGCGGTCGACTGGATTATATGTGTGTGTGAGTTTACAAAAGATGTGAACCCTTGTGCCTGTGGAGGGGGTGGCTTATATAGAGTTCGCCAGGACCCCATCCAGCCCACGTTACAAAGGGTTTAAGATACATTAAAGGGGATACGTTATTGGTAATGCTAGTAAATAAAGAGACATAATGACCATTAAACTATGAGGTGATGTCCAACCATTGCAGTTCGGAGCGACCTTAGACCTTCTGGTGGTCGAGTGACAGTCTCCGTGGTCGAGTGACTTCAAATCTTCCGAGTGGAAGTCCTCATGGTCGAGTGGATGATGACTCTTCTTCGAATGCTTAGGGTATGAAGGTGACATCCTAGGGGAGGGTGTCTAGGTCAGGCCTATGACCCTACCCTAGGTACATATCTTCATCATTAGCCCCCGAATGGTTCAGGGTTTGAGTGGAGAAGGAGTTGATAACTTCTCCGATCCAGCTTTCGCACTTCGGAAATGTCTTGTCCAGAGGTCGAACGAACATTCATGATGACTTCAACTGCTTGTTCAGTCACCTTGATCCATTCTTGGTTTTGTCGAGTGAACTTTCATTGTCAAGCTTCGAGTGTTGATATGGGAAAAATCTTCCGTCTGACGGGTTCTTTTGCTGTCTGCGGATTCCAAGGGATTTGAATTTTGGGAAGCGCGTCAGACGAGGGAGGCCGCAGTAATCGGGACGGATTAGGCAGGCCGCCTTGATCTTCGTGCCACCTTTTTCGCCACGTATCGCGTGCGCGACTATTGCGGGATTTGATCGGATCGCCTGGGCCCACAAGTTAGCCACTCGGAAATGCCCTCATATAAGGCGTTGGACGGGGGTTTTCTGTTGGGGAACGTTGCAGAAAACAAAAATTTTCCTACGGTTTCACCAAGATCCATCTATGAGTTCATCTAGCAACGAGTATTCAGATTGCATCTACATACCTTTGTAGATCGCGAGCGGAAGCGTTCACTAGAACGTGGATGATGGAGTCGTACTCGCCGTGATCCAAATCACCGATGACCAAGCACCGAACGAACGGCACCTCCGCGTTCAACACACGTACGGAACGGATGACGTCTCCTTCTTCTTGATCCAGCAAGGGGGAAGGAGAGGTTGATGAAGATCCAGCAGCACGACGGTGTGGTGGTGGATGCAGTTGTCACCGCAGCAGGGCTTCGCCGAGCGTCTGTGCGAGAGGGAGAGGTGTAACAGGGGAGAGGGAGGCGCCAAGATTCAAGGGTGCGGCTGCCCCCTCCCTCCCCCCTTTATATAGGCCCCTGGGGGGGCACCGGCCCCTTGGAGATTGGATCTCCCAAGGGGGGCGGCGGCCAAGGGGGGTGGAGTGCCCCCCAAGGCAAGTGGGCGCCCCCCCACCCTAGGGTTTCAACCCTAGGCGCAAGGGGGTGGGCCAAGGGGGGCGCACCAGCCCACTATGGGCTGGTTCCCCTCCCAATTCAGCCCATGGGGCCCTCCGGGATGGGTGGCCCCACCCGGTGGACCCCCGGGACCCATCCGGTGGTCCCGGTACAATACCGGTGACCCCGAAACTTTCCCGTTGGCCGAAACAGCACTTCCTATATATAATTCTTTACCTCCGGACCATTCCGGAACTCCTCGTGACGTCCGGGATCTCATCCGGGACTCCGAACAACATTCGGGTTACTGCATATACATATCCCTACAACCCTAGCGTCACCGAACCTTAAGTGTGTAGACCCTACGGGTTTGGGAGACATGTAGACATGACCGAGATTGCTCTCCGGTCAATAATCAACAGCGGGATCTGGATACCCATGTTGGCTCCCACATGCTCCTCGATGATCTCATTGGATGAACCATGATGTCGAGGATTCAAGCAACCCCTTATACAATTCCCTTCGTCAATCGGTATGTTACTTGCCCGAGATTCGATCGTCGGTATCCCAATACCTCGTTCAATCTCGTTACCGGCAAGTCACTTTACTCGTACCGTAATGCATGATCCCGTGACCAAACACTTGGTCACTTTGAGCTCATAATGATGATGCATTACCGAGTGGGCCCAGTGATACCTCTCCGTCATACGGAGTGACAAATCCCAGTCTTGATCCCTGTCAACCCAACAGACACTTTCGGAGATACCCGTAGTATACCTTTATAGTCACCCAGTTACTTGTGACGTTTGGTACACCCAAAGAACTCCTACAGTATCCGGGAGTTACACGATCTCATGGTCTAAGGAAAAGATACTTGACATTGGAAAACTCTAGCAAACGAACTATACGATCTTGTGCTATGTTTAGGATTGGGTCTTGTCCATCACATCATTCTCCTAATGATGTGATCTCGTTATCAACGACATCCAATGTCCATAGTCAGGAAACCATGACTATCTGTTGATCAACGAGCTAGTCAACTAGAGGCTTACTAGGGACATGTTGGTGTCTATTTATTCACATGTATTACGATTTCCGGATAACACAATTATAGCATGAATAAAAGACAATTATC
Organism: Triticum urartu; assembly: GCF_003073215.2. Lineage (NCBI taxonomy): Eukaryota > Viridiplantae > Streptophyta > Magnoliopsida > Poales > Poaceae > Triticum > Triticum urartu. The sequence goes on from NC_053024.1 coordinate 478,688,425, forward strand.
ATGAACAAGGAAATATAATAATAATGCTTTTATTATTGCCTCTAGGGCATATTTCCAACAGTCTCCCACTTGCACTAGAGTCAATAATCTAGTTACATTGTGATGAATCGAACACCCATGGAATTCTGGTGTTGATCATGTTTTGCTCTAGGGAGAGGTTTAGTCAACGGATCTGCTACATTCAGGTCCGTATGTACTTTACAAATATCTATGTCTCCATCTTGAACATTTTCACGAATGGAGTTGAAGCGACGCTTGATGTGCCTTGTCTTCTTGTGAAACCTGGGCTCCTTGGCAAGTGCAATAGCTCCAGTGTTGTCACAGAAGAGCTTGACCGGCCCCGACGCATTGGGTATGACTCCTAGGTCGGTGATGAACTCCTTCACCCAAATTGCTTCATGTGCTGCCTCTGAGGTGTTGGGGAACGTAGCAGAAATTCAAAATTTTCCTACGTGTCACCAAGATCTATCTATGGAGAGACTAGCAATGAGGGGAAGGAGAGTGCATATACATACCCTTGTAGATCGCTAAGCGGAAGCGTTCAAGAGAACGGGGTCGATGAAGTCGTACTCGTTGTGATCCAAATCACCGATGATCAAGTGCCGAACGCACGACACCTCCGCGTTCAACACACGTACAACCCGGTGACGTCTCCCATGCCTTGATCCAGCAAGGAGAGAGGGAGAGGTTGAGGAAGACTCCATCCAGCAGCACAACGGCGTGGTGGTGATGGAGGAGCGTGGCAATCCTGCAGGGCTTCGCCAAGCACCACGGGAGAGGAGAAGAACTTGGGAGAGAGGGAGGGGCTGCACCAAAGGCAAAAGGTGTGTTTGAGAGGCCCTCCTACCCCACTATATATAGGGATCCCAAGGGGGGGGGGTGCGCCAGCCCCTAGGAGATCCAATCTCCAAGGGGGCGGCGGCCAGGGGAGGAGTCCTCCCCCCCAAGGCACCTAGGAGGTGCCTTCCCCTGCTGGGACTCTTCCTTTAGGGTTTCCCCAGGTGCATGGGCCTCTTGGGGCTGGTGCCCTTGGCCCATGTAGGCCAAGGCGCACCCGCTACAGCCCATGTCGCCCCCGGGGTAGGTGGCCCCACCCGGTGGGCCCACGGGACCCTTCCGGTGGTCCCGGTACAATACCGATGACCTCGAAACTTGTCCCGATGGCCGAAACAGGACTTCCTATATATAAATCTTTACCTCCGGACCATTCTGGAACTACTCGTGACGTCCGGGATCTCATCCGGGACTCCGAACAACATTAGGTAACCACATATACAAACTTCCTTTATAACCCTAGCGTCATCGAACCTTAAGTGTGTAGACCCTACGGGTTCGGGAGACATGCAGACATGACCGAGACGTTCTCCGGTCAATAACCAACAGCGGGATCTGGATACCCATGATGGCTCCCACATGTTCCACGATGATCTCATCGGATGAACCACGATGTCAAGGACTTAATCAATCCCGTATACAATTCCCTTTGTCTATCGGTATGTTACTTGCCCGAGATTCGATCGTCGGAATCCAATACCTAGTTCAATCTCATTACCGGCAAGTCTCTTTACTCGTTCCGTAACACATCATCCCGTGATCAACTCCTTGGTCACATTGCGCATATGATGATGTCCTACCGAGTGGGCCCAGAGATACCTCTCCGCTTACACGGAGTGACAAATCCCAGTCTCGATTCGTGCCAACCCAACAGACACTTTCGGAGATACCTGTAGTGCACCTTTATAGTCACCCAGTTATGTTGTGACGTTTGATACACCCAAAGCATTCCTACGGTATCCGGGAGTTGCACAATCTCATGGTCTAAGGAAATGATACTTGACATTAGAAAAGCTTTAGCATACGAACTACACGATCTTTTGTGCTATGCTTAGGATTGGGTCTTGTCCATCACATCATTCTCCTAATGATGTGATCCCGTTATCAACGACATCCAATGTCCATGGTAGGAAACCGTAACCATCTATTGATCAACGAGCTAGTCAACTAGAGGCTTACTAGGGACATGGTGTTGTCTATGTATCCACACATGTATCTGAGTTTCCTATCAATACAATTATAGCATGGATAATAAACGATTATCATGAACAAGGAAATATAATAATAACAATTTATTATTGCCTCTAGGGCATATTTCCAACAGTCTCCCACTTGCACTAGAGTCAATAATCTAGTTCACATCGCCATGTGATTAACACTCACAGGTCACATCGCCATGTGACTAACACCCAAGAGTTTACTAGAGTCAGTAGTCTAGTTCACATCACTATGTGATTAACACTCAATGAGTTTTAGGTTTGATCATGTTGCTTGTGAGAGAGGTTTTAGTCAACGGGTCCGAACCTTTCAGATCCGTGTGTGCTTTACAAATCTCTATGTCATCTCCTAGATGTAGCTACCACGCTCTATTTGGAGCTATTCCAAATAACTGTTCTACTTGGAGCTATTCTAAATTGTTGCTCCATTATATGCATCCGGTATCTCTACTCAGAGCTATCCGATAGGTGTTAAGCTTGCATCGAACGTAACCCTTTACGACGAACTCTTTTACCACCTCCATAATCGAGAAACTTCCTTAGTCCACTAGTTACTAAGGATAACTTTGACCGCTGTCCTGTGATCCATTCATGGATCACTCTTGTACCCCTTGACTGACTCATGGCAAGGCACACTTCAGGTGCGGTACACAGCATAGCATACTTGTAGAGCCTACGTCTTAAGCATAGGGGACGACCTTCGTCTTTTCTCTCTATTCTGCCGTCGGTCGAGCTTTAAGTCTTAACTTCATACCTTATAACTCAGGCAAGAACTCCTTCTTTGACTGATCCATCTTGAACACCTTCAAGATCATGTCAAGGTATGTGCTCATTTGAAAGTACCATTAGCGTTTTGATCTATCCTTATAGATCTTGATGCTCAATGTTCAAGTAGCTTAATCCAGGCTTTCCATTGAAAAACACTTTCCCAATAACCCTATATGCTTTCCAGAAATTCTACATCATTTCTGATCAACAATGTGTCAACAACATATACTCATCAGAAATTCTATAGTGCTCCCACTCACTTCTTTGGAAATACAAGTTTCTCATAAACTTTGTATAAACCCAAAATCTTTGATCATCTCATCAAAGCGTACATTCCAACTCCGAGATGCTTACTCCAGTCCTCAGAAGGATAGCTGGAGCTTTGCATACTTATTAGCATCTTTCAGGATTGACAAAACCTTCCGGTTGTATCACATACAACCTTTCCTCAAGAAAACGTCGAGGAAACAATGTTTTTGACATCCTATCTGCAAGATTTCATAAATAATGCAGTAATCGCTAATATAATTCCAACAGACTCTTAGCATCGCTACGAGTGAGAAAGTCTCATCGTAGTCAACTCCTTGAACTTGTCGGAAAACATCTTAACGACAAGTCGAGCTTTCTTAATGGTGACATTTACCATCATTGTCCGTCTTCCTTTTAAAATCCATCTGTACTCAACAGCCTCACGACCATCGAGCTGTTCTGCCAAAGTCTACACTTTGTTTTCATACATGGATCCTCTCTCGGATTTTATGGCCTCGAGCCATTTATCGGAATCCGGGCCCACCATCGCTTCTCCATAGCTCGTAGGTTCATTGTTGTCTAGCAACATGACTTCCAAGACAGGATTACGTACCACTCTGAAGTAGTACGCATCCTTGTCATCCCACGAGGTTTGGTAGTGACTTGATCTGAAGTTTCATGATCACTATCATAAGCTTCCACTTCAATTGGTGTAGGTGCCACAGGAACAACTTCCTGTGCCCTGCCACACACTAGTTGAAGAGACGGTTCAATAACCTCATCAAGTCTCCACCATCCTCCCACTCAATTCTTTCGAGAGAAACTTTTCCTCGAGAAAGGACCCGATTCTAGAAACAATCCCTTATTGCTTTCGAATCTGAGACAGGAGGTATACCCAACTGTTTTGGGTGTCCTATGAAGATGCATTTATCCGCTTTGGGTTCGAGCTTATCAGCCTGAAACTTTTTCACATAAGCGTCGCAGCCCCAAACTTTTAAGAAATGACAGCTTAGGTTTCTCTAAACCATAGTTCATACGGTGTCATCTCATCGGAATTACGTGGTGCCCTATTTAAAGTGAATGTGGTTGTCTCTAATGCCTAACCCATAAACTATCGTGGTAATTCGATAAGAGACATCATGGTATGCATCATATCCAATAGGGTGCAGTTATGATGTTCGGACACACCATCACACTATGGTGTTCCAGGCTGTATTAGTTGTGAAACAATTTCCACAATGTCTTAATTCTGTGCCAAACTCGTAATTCAGATATTCATCTCTATGATCATATCATAGATATTTTATCCTCTTGTCACGACGATCTTTCAACTTCACCCTGAAATTACTTGAACCTTTCAATAATTCAGACTCGTGATTCATCAAGTAAATATACTCAACATCTACTCAAATCATCTGTGAAGTAAGAACATAACGATATCCACTACATGCCTCAGCACTCATTGGACTGCACACATCAAAATGTATTACTTCCAACAAGTTGCTTTCTTGTTCCATTTTACTGAAACCGAGGCTTTCAGTCATCTTGCCCATGTGGTATGATTTGCATGTCTCAAGTGATTCAAAATCAAGTGAGTCCAAACGGTCCATTTGCATGGAGTTTCTTCATGCATATACACCAATAGACATGGTTCGCATGTCTCAAACTTTTCAAAACGAGTGAGCCCAAAGATCCATCAACATGGAGCTTCTTCATGCGTTTTATACCGATATGACTTACATGGCAGTGCCACAAGTAGGTGGTACTATCATTACTATCTTATATCTTTTGGCATGAACATGTGTATCACTACGATCGAGATTCAATAAACCATTCATTTTAGGTGCAAGACCATTGAAGGTATTATTCAAATAAACTTTGACCGCTGTAACCATTAGTTACTAAGGATAACTTTGACCGCTGTCTGTGATCCATTCTTGGATCACTCTTGTACCCCTTGACTGACTCATGGCAAGGCACACATTTCAGGTGCGGTACACAGCATAGCATACTGTAGAGCCTATGTCTTAAGCATAGGGGACGACCTTCGTCCTTTCTCTCTATTCTGCCGTGGTCGAGCTTTAAGTCTTAACTTCATACCTTACAACTCAGGCAAGAACTCCTTCTTTGACTGATCCATCTTGAACACCTTCAAGATCATGTCAAGGTATAGTGCTCATTTGAAAGTACCATTAAGCGTTTTGATCTATCCTTATAGATCTTGATGCTCAATGTTCAAGTAGCTTAATCCAGGCTTTCCATTGAAAAACACTTTCCAAATAACCCTATATGCTTTCCAGAAATTCTACGTCATTTCTGATCAACAATATGTCAACAACATATACTCATCAGAAATTCTATAGTGCTCCCACTCACTTCTTTGGAAATACAAGTTTCTCATAAACTTTGTATACACCCAAAATCTTTGATCATCTCATCAAAGCATACATTCCAACTCCGAGATGCTTACTCCAGTCCTTAGAAGGATTGCTGGAGCTTTGCATACTTATTAGCATCTTTCAGGATTGACAAAACCTTCCGGTTGTATCACATACAACCTTTCCTCAAGAAAATCGTCGAGGAAACAATGTTTTGACATCCTATCTGCAAGATTTCATAAATAATGCAGTAATCGCTAATATAATTCCAACAGACTCTTAGCATCGCTACGAGTGAGAAAGTCTCATCGTAGTCAACTCCTTGAACTTGTCGGAAAACATCTTAACGACAAGTCGAGCTTTCTTAATGGTGACATTTACCATCATTGTCCGTCTTCCTTTTAAAATCCATCTGTACTCAACAGCCTCACGACCATCGAGCTGTTCTGCAAAGTCTACACTTTGTTTTCATACATGGATCCTCTCTCGGATTTTATGGCCTCGAGCCATTTATCGGAATCCGGGCCCACCATCGCTTCTCCATAGCTCGTAGGTTCATTGTTGTCTAGCAACATGACTTCCAAGACAGGATTACGTACCACTCTGAAGTAGTACGCATCCTTGTCATCCCACGAGGTTTGGTAGTGACTTGATCTGAAGTTTCATGATCACTATCATAAGCTTCCACTTCAATTGGTGTAGGTGCCACAGGAACAACTTCCTGTGCCCTGCCACACACTAGTTGAAGAGACGGTTCAATAACCTCATCAAGTCTCCACCATCCTCCCACTCAATTCTTTCGAGAGAAACTTTTCCTCGAGAAAGGACCCGATTCTAGAAACAATCCCTTATTGCTTTCGAATCTGAGACAGGAGGTATACCCAACTGTTTTGGGTGTCCTATGAAGATGCATTTATCCGCTTTGGGTTCGAGCTTATCAGCCTGAAACTTTTTCACATAAGCGTCGCAGCCCCAAACTTTTAAGAAATGACAGCTTAGGTTTCTCTAAACCATAGTTCATACGGTGTCATCTCATCGGAATTACGTGGTGCCCTATTTAAAGTGAATGTGGTTGTCTCTAATGCCTAACCCATAAACTATCGTGGTAATTCGATAAGAGACATCATGGTATGCATCATATCCAATAGGGTGCAGTTATGATGTTCGGACACACCTCACACTATGGTGTTCCAGGCTGTATCAGTTGCGAAACAATTTCCACAATGTCTTAATTCTGTGCCAAACTCGTAATTCAGATATTCATCTCTATGATCATATCATAGATATTTTATCCTCTTGTCACGACGATCTTTCAACTTCACCCTGAAATTACTTGAACCTTTCAATAATTCAGACACGTGATTCATCAAGTAAATATACTCAACATCTACTCAAATCATCTGTGAAGTAAGAACATAACGATATCCACTACACGCCTCAGCACTCATTGGACTGCACACATCAAAATGTATTACTTCCAACAAGTTGCTTTCTAGTTCCATTTTACTGAAAACGAGGCTTTCAGTCATCTTGCCCATGTGGTATGATTTGCATGTCTCAAGTGATTCAAAAATCAAGTGAGTCCAAACGGTCCATTTGCATGGAGTTTCTTCATGCATATAGACCAATAGACATGGTTCGCATGTCTCAAACTTTTCAAAAACGAGTGAGCCCAAAGATCCATCAACATGGAGCTTCTCCATGCGTTTTATACCGATATGACTTACGTGGCAGTGCCACAAGTAGGTGGTATTACTATCTTATATCTTTTGGCATGAACATGTGTATCACTATGATCGAGATTCAATAAACCATTCATTTTAGGTGCAAGACCATTGAAGGTATTATTGAAACAAACAGAGTAACCATTATTCTCCTTAAATGAATAACCGTATTGCGATAGACATAATCCAATCATGTCTATGCTCAACGCAAACACCAAATAACAATTATTTAGGTTTTAATACCAATCTCGATGGTAGAGGGAGCGTGCGATGCTTGATCATATCAACATTGGAAACACTTCCAACACATATCGTCAGCTCACCTTTAGCTAGTCTCCGTTTATTTCGTAGCTTTTATTTCGAGTTACTAACACTTAGCAACCGAACCGGTATCTAATACCCTGGTGCTACTAGGAGTACTAGTAAAGTACACATTAACATAATGTATATCCAATATACTTCTATCGACCTTGCCAGCCTTCTAATCTACCAAGTATCTAGGGTAATTCTGCTCCAGTGGCTGTTCCCTTTATTACAGAAGCACTTAGTCTCGGGTTTGGGTTCAACCTTGGGTTTCTTCACTAGAGCAGCAGCTGAATTGCCGTTTTATGAAGTATCCCTTCGTGCCCTTGCCCTTCTTGAAACTAGTGGTTTCACCAACCATCAACAATTGATGCTCCTTCTTGATTTCTACTTTTGTGGTGTCAAACATCACGAACATCTCAAGGATCATCATACATGTCCCCGATATATTATAGTTCATCACGAAGCTCTAGCAGCTTGGTGGTAATGACTTCGGAGAAACATCACTATCTTATCTGGGAGATCAACTCCCACTCGATTCAAATGATTGTTGTACTCAGACAATCTGAGCACAAGCTCAACAATTGAGCTTTTCTCCTTAGTTTGCAGGCTAAGAAAATCGTCGGAGGTCTTATACCTTTTGACGTGGGCACGAGCCTGAAATCCCAATTTCAGCCCTCAAAACATCTCATATGTTTTGCGACGTTTCAAAACCGTCTTCGGTGCCTCAATTCTAAACCGTTTAACTGAACTATCACGTAGTTATCAAAATGTGTATGTCAGATGTTCGCAACATCCACAGACGACGTTCGAGGTTCAGCACACTGAGCGGTGCATTAAGGACATAAGCCTTCTATGAAGCAATGAGGACAATCCTCGGTTTACGGACCTAGTCCGCATAATTGCTACTATCAACTTTCAACTAAATTTTCTCTAGGAACATATCTAAACAGTAGAACTGAAGTGCGAGCTACGACATAATTTGCGAAGATCTTTTGACTATGTTCAGGATAATTAAGTTCATCTTATGAACTCCCACTCAGATAGACATCCCTCTAGTCATCTAAGTGATTACATGATCCGAGTCAACTAGGCCGTGTCCGATCATCATGTGAGACGGACTAGTCATCATCGGTGAACATCTTCATGTTGATCGTATCTACCATACGACTCATGCTCGACCTTTCGGTCTCTGTGTTCCGAGGCCATGTCTGTACATGCTAGGCTCGTCAAGTTAACCCTAAGTGTTCTGCTGTGTAAAACTGTCTTACACCCGTTGTATGTGAACGTAAGGATCCATCACACCCGATCATCACGGCGTGCTTAGAAACGACGAACTATAGCAACGGTGCACAGTTAGGGGAGAACACTTCTTGAAATTGTTGTAAGGGATCATCTTATTTACTACCGTCGTTCTAAGCAAACAAGATGCATAAACATAATAAACATCACATGCAATTATATAGTAGTGACATGATATGGCCAATATCATATAGCTCCTTCGATCTCCATCTTCGGGGCTCCATGATCATCTTCGTCACCGGCATGACACCATGATCTCCATCATCATCATCTCCATCATCGTGTCTTCTTGAAGTTGTCACGTCATCTATTACTTCTACTACTACAACTAACGGTTAGCAATAAAGTAAAGTAATTACATGACGTTTATGTTGACACGCAGGTCATAAATAAATTAAGACAACTCCTATGGCTCCTGCCGGTTGTCATACTCATCGACATGCAAGTCGTGATTCCTATTACAAGAACATGATCAATCTCATACATCACATATATCATTCATCACATCCTTTTGGCCATATCACATCACATAGCATACCCTGCAAAAACAAGTTAGACGTCCTCTAATTGTTGTTTGCATGTTTTACGTGGCTGCTATGGGTTTCTAGCAAGAACGTTTCTTACCTACGCAAAACCACAACGTGATATGCCAATTGCTATTTACCCTTCATAAGGACCATGTTCATCGAATCCGATCCGACTAAAATGGGAGAGACAGGCACCCGCTAGCCACCTTATGCAACTAGTGCATGTCAGTCGGTGGAACCAGTCTCACGTAAGAGTACGTGTAAGGTCGGTCCGGGCCGCTTGATCCCACGATGCCGCCGAATCAAGATTGTACTAGTAACGGCAAGCATATTGAATAAAATCAATGCCCACAACTACTTTGTGTTCTACTCGTGCATAGAAACTACGCATAGACCTAGCTCATGATGCCACTGTTGGGGAACGTAGCAGAAATTCAAAATTTTCCTACGTGTCACCAAGATCTATCTATGGAGAGACTAGCAACGAGGGGAAGGAGAGTGCATCTACATACCCTTGTAGATCGCTAAGCGGAAGCGTTCAAGAGAACGGGGTCGATGAAGTCGTACTCGTCGTGATCCAAATCACCGATGATCAAGTGCCGAACGCACGGCACCTCCGCGTTCAACACACGTACAGCCCGGTGACGTCTCCCATGCCTTGATCCAGCAAGGAGAGAGGGAGAGGTTGAGGAAGACTCCATCCAGCAGCAGCACAACGGCGTGGTGGTGATGGAGGAGCGTGGCAATCCTGCAGGGCTTCGCCAAGCACCACGGGAGAGGAGAAGAACTTGGGAGAGAGGGAGGGGCTGCACCAAAGGCAAAAGGTGTGTTTGAGAGGCCCTCCTACCCCACTATATATAGGGATCCCAAGGGGGGGTGCGCCAGCCCCTAGGAGATCCAATCTCCAAGGGGGCGGCGGCCAGGGGAGGAGTCCTCCCCCCCCAAGGCACCTAGGAGGTGCCTTCCCCTGCTGGGACTCTTCCTTTAGGGTTTCCCCAGGCGCATGGGCCTCTTGGGGCTGGTGCCCTTGGCCCATGTAGGCCAAGGCGCACCCCCTACAGCCCATGTGGCCCCCGGGGTAGGTGGCCCCACCCGGTGGGCCCCCGGGACCCTTCCAGTGGTCCCGGTACAATACCGATGACCCCGAAACTTGTCCCGATGGCCGAAACAGGACTTCCTATATATAAATCTTTACCTCCGGACCATTCCGGAACTCCTCGTGACGTCCGGGATCTCATCCGGGACTCCGAACAACATTCGGTAACCACATACAAGCTTCCTTTATAACCCTAGCGTCATCGAACCTTAAGTGTGTAGACCCTACGGGTTCGGGAGACATGCAGACATGACCGAGACGTTCTCCGGTCAATAACCAACAGCGGGATCTGGATACCCATGTTGGCTCCCACATGTTCCACGATGATCTCATCGGATGAACCACGATGTCAAGGACTTAATCAATCCCGTATACAATTCCCTTTGTCTATCGGTATGTTACTTGCCCGAGATTCGATCGTCGGAATCCAATACCTAGTTCAATCTCATTACCGGCAAGTCTCTTTACTCGTTCCGTAACACATCATCCCGTGATCAACTCCTTGGTCACATTGTGCATATGATGATGTCCTACCGAGTGGGCCTAGAGATACCTCTCCGCTTACACGGAGTGACAAATCCCAGTCTCGATTCGTGCCAACCCAACAGACACTTTCGGAGATACCTGTAGTGCACCTTTATAGTCACCCAGTTATGTTGTGACGTTTGATACACCCAAAGCATTCCTACGGTATCCGGGAGTTGCACAATCTCATGGTCTAAGGAAATGATACTTGACATTAGAAAAGCTTTAGCATACGAACTACACGATCTTTGTGCTATGCTTAGGATTGGGTCTTGTCCATCACATCATTCTCCTAATGATGTGATCCCGTTATCAACGACATCCAATGTCCATGGTCAGGAAACCGCAACCATCTATTGATCAACGAGCTAGTCAACTAGAGGCTTACTAGGGACATGGTGTTGTCTATGTATCCACACATGTATCTGAGTTTCCTATCAATACAATTATAGCATGGATATTAAATGATTATCATGAACAAGGAAATATAATAATAATCAATTTATTATTGCCTCTAGGGCATATTTCCAACACGAGGCTGCCATGTACTCCGCTTCACATGTAGATCCCACCACGACGCTCTGCTTGCAACTGCACCAGCTTACTGCCCCACCATTCAAAATATACACGTATCCGGTTTGTGACTTAGAGTCATCCAGATCTGTGTCGAAGCTAGCGTCGACATAACCCTTTACGACGAGCTCTTCGTCACCTCCGTAGACGAGAAACATTTCCTTAGTCCTTTTCAGGTACTTCAGGATATTCTTGACCGCTGTCCAGTGTTCCTTGCCGGGATTACTTTGGTACCTTCCTACCAAACTTACGGCAAGGTTTACATCAGGTCTGGTACACAGCATGGCATACATAATAGAACCTATGGCTGAGGCATAGGGGATGACACTCATCTCTTCTATATCTTCTGCCGTGGTCGGACATTGAGCTGAGCTCAATTTCACACCTTGTAACACAGGTAAGAACCCCTTCTTAGACTGATCCATATTGAACTTCTTCAATATCTTATCAAGGTATGTGCTTTGCAAAAGACCTATGAGGCGTCTTGATCTATCTCTATAGATCTTGATGCCTAATATATAAGCAGCTTCTCCAAGGTCCTTCATTGAAAAACTCTTATTCAAGTAGGCCTTAATGCTGTCCAAGAGTTCTATATCATTTCCCATCAAAAGTATGTCATCTACATATAATGTGAGAAATGCTACAGAGCTCCCACTCACTTTCTTGTAAACGCAGGCTTCTCCATAAGTTTGTGTAAACCCAAATGCTTTGATCATCTCATCAAAGCGAATGTTGCAACTCCGAGATGCCTGCACCAGCCCATAAATCGAGCGTTGGAGCTTGCACACCTTGTCAGCATTCTTAGGATCGACAAAACCTTCCGGTTGCATCATATACAATTCTTCCTTAAGGAAACCATTAAGGAATGCCGTTTTGACGTCCATTTGCCATATCTCATAATCATAGAATGCGGCAATTGCTAACATGATTCGGACGGACTTTAGCTTCGCTACCGGTGAGAAAGTCTCATCGTAGTCAACCCCTTGAACTTGTCGATAACCCTTAGCGACAAGCCGAGCTTTATAGATGGTCACATTACCATCCGCGTCTGTCTTCTTCTTAAAGATCCATTTATTTTCTATGGCTCACCGCTCAACGGGCAAGTCAGTCAAAGTCCATACTTCGTTTTCATACATGGATCCTATCTCGGATTTCATGGCTTCCAGCCATTTGTCGGAATCCGGGCCCGCCATCGGTTCTTCATAGTTCGAAGGTTCACCATTGTCTAACAACATGATTTCCAAGACAGGGTTGCCGTACCACTCTGGTGCGGAACGTGTCCTTGTGGACCTACGAATTTCAGTAGGAGCTTGATCAGAAGTATCTTGATCATCATCATTAACTTCCTCTCTAGTCAGTGCAGGTATATCAGGAACATTTTCTTGAGTTGCGCCTTTTTCCGGTTCAAGAGGTAATACTTCATCAAGTTCTACTTTCCTCCCACTTACTTCTTTCGAGAGAAACTCTTTCTCTAGAAAGGATCCATTCTTGGCAACAAAGATCTTGCCTTCGGATCTGAGGTAGAAGGTATACCCAATAGTTTCTTTAGGGTATCCTATGAAGACGCATTTTTCCGACTTGGGTTCGAGCTTTTCAGGTTGAAGTTTCTTGACATAAGCATCGCATCCCCAAACTTTTAGAAACGACAGCTTAGGTTTCTTCCCAAACCATAATTCATACGGTGTCGTCTCAACGGATTTTGACGGAGCCCTATTTAAAGTGAATGCGGCAGTCTCTAAAGCATAGCCCCAAAAAGATAGCGGTAAATCGGTAAGAGACATCATCGATCGCACCATATCTAATAGAGTGCGATTACGACGTTCGGACACACCATTACGCTGAGGTGTTCCAGGCGGCGTGAGTTGTGAAACTATTCCACATTTTCTTAAGTGTGTGCCAAATTCGTGACTCAAGTATTCTCCTCCACGATCTGATCTTAGGAACTTGATTTTCCTGTCACGTTGATTTTCAACCTCACTCTGAAATTCCTTGAACTTTTCAAAGGTCTCAGACTTGTGTTTCATCAAATAGATATACCCATATCTACTCAAGTCATCAGTGAGGGTGAGAACATAACGATAGCCACTGTGAGCCTCAACACTCATTGGACCGCACACATCAGTATGTATGATTTCCAATAAGTTGGTTGCTCGCTCCATTGTTCCTGAGAACGGAGTCTTGGTCATTTTACCCATGAGGCATGGTTCACACGTGTCAAATGATTCGTAATCAAGAGACTCTAAAAGTCCATCTGCATGGAGCTTCTTCATGCGTTTGACACCTATGTGACCAAGGCGGCAGTGCCACAAGTATGTGGGACTATCATTATCAACCTTACATCTTTTGGTACTCACACTATGAATATGTGTAGCATTACGCTCGAGATTCATTAAGAATAAACCATTTACCATCGGAGCATGACCATAAAACATATCTCTCATATAAATAGAACAACCATTATTCTCGGATTTAAATGAGTAGCCATCTCGTATTAAACGAGATCCCGATACAATGTTCATGCTCAAAGCTGGCACTAAATAACAATTATTGAGGTTTAAAACTAATCCCGTAGGTAAATGTAGAGGTAGCGTGCCGACGGCGATCACATCGACCTTGGAACCATTCCCGACTCGCATTGTCACCTCGTCCTTTGCCAGTCTCCGCTTATTCCAAAGCTCCTGCTTTGAGTTACAAATGTGAGAAACTGCACCGGTATGAAATACCCAAGAGCTACTACGAGTACTGGTAAGGTACACATCAATTACATGTATATCACATATACCTTTTGTGATGCCGGCCTTCTTGTCCGCTAAGTATTTGGGGCAGTTCCGCTTCCAGTGACCACTTCCCTTGCAATAAAAACACTCAGTCTTGGGCTTGGGTCCATTCTTTGGCTTCTTCCCGGCAGCTTGCTTGCCGGGCGCGGCAACTCCCTTGCCGTCCTTCTTGAAGGTTTTCTTACCCTTGCCTTTCTTAGTGGTTTTATTCACCATCAACACTTGATGTTCCTTTTTGACTTCTACCTCTGCTGATTTCAGCATTGCAAATACTTCAGGAATGGTCTTTTCCATCCCCTGCATATTAAAGTTCATCACAATGCTCTTGTATCTCGGTGGAAGCGACTGAAGGATTCTGTCAATGACGGCGTCATCCGGGAGATTAACTCCCAGCTGAGTCAAGCGGTTATGCAACCCAGACATAGTGAGTATGTGCTCACTGACAGAACTGTTTTCCTCCATCTTACAGCTGAAGAACTTGTCAGAGACTTGATATCTCTCGACCCGGGCATGAGCTTGGAAAACCATTTTTAGCTCTTCGAACATCTCATATGCTCCGTGTCTCTCAAAACGTTTTTGGAGCCCCGGCTCTAAGCTGTAAAGCATGCCGCACTGAACGAGGGAGTAGTCATCGGTACGTGCCTGCCAAGCGTTCATAACGTCTTGTTCTGCAGGGAGAACAGGTGCGTCACCCAGCGGTGCTTGTAGGACATAATCTTTCTTGGCAGCTATGAGGATGATCCTCAGGTTCTGGACCCAGTCCGTGTAGTTGCTGCCATCGTCTTTCAGCTTGGTTTTCTCTAGGAACGCGTTGAAGTTGAGGACTACGTTGGCCATTTGATCTACAAGACATATTGTAAATATTTTAGACTAAGTTCATGATAATTAAGTTCATCTAATCAAATTTATTCAATGAACCCCCACTTAGATAGACATCCCTCCTGTCATCTAAGTATAACATGATCCGAGTTAACTAGGCCGTGTCCGATCATCACGTGAGACGGACTAGTCAACATCGGTGAACATCTTCATGTTGATCGTATCTTCTATACGACTCATGCTCGACCTTTCGGTCTTCTGTGTTCCGAGGCCATGTCTGTACATGCTAGGCTCGTCAAGTCAACCTAAGTGTTTGCATGTGTAAATCTGTCTTACACCCGTTGTATGTGAACGTTAGAATCTATCACACCCGATCATCACGTGGTGCTTCGAAACAACGAACTGTCGCAACGGTGCACAGTTAGGGGGAACACTTACTTGAAATTATTATGAGAGATCATCTTATTTACTACCATCGTTCTAAGTAAACAAGATGAAAAAACATGATAAACATCACATGCAATCAAATAATAAAAGTGACATGATATGGCCAATATCACATAGCTCCTTTGATCTCCATCTTGGGGCTCCATGATCATCTTGTCACCGGCATGACACCATGATCTCCATCATCATGATCTCCATCATCGTGTCTCCATGAAGTTGCTCGCCAACTATTACTTCTACTACTATGGCTAACGCATTTAGCAATAAAGTAAAGTAATTTACATGGCGTTTCTCAATGACACGCAGGTCATACAAAAAATAAAGACAACTCCTATGGCTCCTGCCGGTTGTCATACTCATCGACATGCAAGTCGTGATTCCTATTACAATAGCATGAACATCTCATACATCACATATATATCATTCATCATTCATCACAACTTTGGCCATATCATATCACAAAACACTTGCTGCAAAAACAAGTTAGACGTCCTCTAATTGTTGTTGCAAGTTTTACGTGGCTGCAATAGGGTTCTAGCAAGAACGTTTTCTTACCTACGTGAAAGCCACAGCGTGATTTGTCAACTTCTATTTACCCTTCATAAGGACCCTTTTCATCGAATCCGCTCCAACTAAAGTGGGAGAGACAGACACCCGCCAGCCACCTTATGCAACTAGTGCATGTTAGTCGGTGGAACTGGTCTCACGTAAGCGTACGTGTAAGGTTGGTCCGGGCTGCTTCATCCCACAATACCGTTGAAGTAAGATAAGACTAGTAGCGGCAAGAAAGTTGACAACATCAACGCCCACAACAAATTGTGTTCTACTCGTGCAAAGAGAACTACGCATAGACCTAGCTCATGATGCCACCGTTGGGGAACGTTGCAGAAAACAAAAATTTTCCTACAGTTTCACCAAGATCCATCTATGAGTTCATCTAGCAATGAGTATTCAGATTGCATCTACATACCTTTGTAGATCGCGAGCGGAAGCGTTCACTAGAACGTGGATGATGGAGTCGTACTCGCCGTGATCCAAATTACCGATGACCAAGCGCCGAACGGACGGCACCTCCGCGTTCAACACACGTACGGAACGGATGACGTCTCCTTCTTCTTGATCCGGCAAGGGGGAAGGAGAGGTTGATGAAGATCCAGCAGCACGATGGTGTGGTGGTGGATGCAGTTGTCACCGCAGCAGGGCTTCGCCGAGCGTCTGTGCGAGAGGGAGAGGTGTAGCAGGGGAGAGGGAGGCGCCAAGATGCAAGGGTGCGGCTGCCCCCTCCCTCCCCCCTTTATATAGGCCCATGGGGGGGGGCGCCGGCCCCTTGGAGATTGGATCTCCCAAGGGGGGCGGCGGCCAAGGGGGGTGGAGTGCCCCCCAAGGCAAGTGGGCGCCCCCACCCTAGGGTTTCAACCCTAGGCGCAAGGGGGTGGGCCAAGGGGGGCGCACCAGCCCACTATGGGCTGGTTCCCCTCCCACTTCAGCCCATGGGGCCCTCCGGGATGGGTGGCCCCACCCGGTGGACCCCCGGTACCCATCCGGTGGTCCCGGTACAATACCGGTGACCCCGAAACTTTCCCGTTGGCCGAAACAGCACTTCCTATATATAATTCTTTATCTCCGGACCATTCCGGAACTCCTCGTGACGTCCGGGATCTCATCCGGGACTCCGAACAACATTCGGGTTACTGCATATACATATCCCTACAACCCTAGCGTCACCGAACCTTAAGTGTGTAGACCCTACGGGTTCGGGAGACATGTAGACATGACCGAGATTGCTCTCCGGTCAATAACCAACAGCGGGATCTGGATACCCATGTTGGCTCCCACATGCTCCTCGATGATCTCATCGGATGAACCACGATGTCGAGGATTCAAGCAACCCCGTATACAATTCCCTTCGTCAATCGGTATGTTACTTGCCCGAGATTCGATCGTCGGTATCCCAATACCTCGTTCAATCTCGTTACCGGCAAGTCACTTTACTCGTACCATAATGCATGATCCCGTGACCAAACACTTGGTCACTTTGAGCTCATAATGATGATGCATTACCGAGTGGGCCCAGTGATACCTCTCCGTCATACGGAGTGACAAATCCCAGTCTTGATCCGTGTCAACCCAACAGACACTTTCGGAGATACCCGTAGTATACCTTTATAGTCACCCAGTTACGTTGTGACGTTTGGTACACCCAAAGCACTCCTACAGTATCCGGGAGTTACACGATCTCATGGTCTAAGGAAAAGATACTTGACATTGGAAAACTCTAGCAAACGAACTATACGATCTTGTGCTATGTTTAGGATTGGGTCTTGTCCATCACATCATTCTCCTAATGATGTGATCTCGTTATCAACGACATCCAATGTCCATAGTGAGGAAACCATGACTATCTGTTGATCAATGAGCTAGTCAACTAGAGGCTTACTAGGGACATGTTGGTGTCTATTTATTCACACATGTATTACAATTTCCGGATAACACAATTATAGCATGAATAAAAGACAATTATCATGAACAAGGAAATATAATAATAATGCTTTTATTATTTCCAACATTTTCGCACAATGCGTTCTCATTCTTCCCCTTCCTCCTTTGTTTTCTCCACCGCATCTGCCTCTTTCATGTCCATGTTTGAACTCGAGTTGAGCCCCGTTTGAACTCGATCCACTGCCATGGGGAAGGAGAAGACGGTGGCGTTGGAGCGTGCGAAGAAGGCGACGGCGAAGGCGAAAGGGAAGAGGACCAGCTGGGGCGGGTCTTCGTCGAGGTCCGTCCTGCCGCCTTGCTAGATCTAGGGCGGCTGGATTCGCCCGACAATTGGCCAAGACGATATCGACGACCTGGTCGAGGGGGGACTGATCCCCCATGAATCGGTGCGGCTCCCGGGGAACGAGACCGAGCCACAGGAGGATGAGTGCGTTCTCCTTGCCACTCACGTCGACCGCGGGTTTTCTTTGCCTCCCCATCCTTTCTTTCGCGGTTTCTTGAACTTCTTTGGGGCTCAACTCCACCACTTTTCTCCCAACACCATCGTGTACCTTGCCGCTTTCGTGTCCATGTGCGAGAACTTCTTGGGTTGTCGACCACACTGGGGTCTCTTCAAGCACATATTCACGTGTCGTTCTCAGATGGTCAAGAAGGCCAACTCGAGTGACGAGAGGACGCACGTGATACAGATGTGCGGGGGTCTTGGAATTCAGATGAGGAACAAAAGCACTTTCCCAACCATGATCCTTCCCGAGTCGGTCCGGGGTTGGCAGTCGACCTGGTTCTACTACAAGGACCAGCCGACTCCGGGTCAGTCGACTGGACTTCCCCCCTTTTCCATGGCCCGAGTGGAGAAGCCCTCCACCTTGAGAGTGATCCTAGAGAAGAAGGCGTAGGTGAAGGTGTTGGTCGAGCGGGTGGTCCAACTCGTCCGCGACGGAGTGACCGGTATGGACCCGCTGGAGGTCTTCCTCAGTCGACGTATCCAACCACTCCAAGCTTGTGACCATATGATGTGGATGTACTCGGGAATCGAGGATTCCACTCGGATCCACCCGGAGGATGTCAGTGAGGACACGGTGGAGCAGTGGTTGAGAGGCGTTACTGGCAACAAGGATAACCCCCGGGGGTCCAGGAGGGTGGTTCCATTCGACCATTTGCGCCAGCCGGAACAGGTATGATTCTGCATTGTCGAGTGTTTTCTTGATTTACCATGTAACATCTTGTTGACAGCCGACTGTCTTCCTTTTGTTCGTTGTCTTTCAGGCTCTTGTTGATATGTATTCAATGCCCAACGGAGAGCAGGAGCAAGATCTTGAGGGGGAGGCGAGCGGAGGCGAGAGTGGAGAGTGGCACTCGGATGAAGAGGAGGACAAGGAGAGCGACGACCCGAGTGATGAAGAAGAAGTCGACTCGCCTCCTCGCAAAGAAAGGAGGTCCAAGCACACTCACGACCGGCAAGCACCCCTGACCTGGTGGGCGCACCAACTAGGCAGTCTTCAAAGTGCCCTCGTACGTCTTCTCCAGTGCCAACAAGAAGGCACCGAAGCAGCCCAACTGCACCGCCTCCAGTGCCGAAACCACCGAAGGTCGCATCTTCCAAACCGCCGAAGGCTTTGCCCAAAATCAAAGTGGTCATTCCCACTATCTCTGGGTAACAATCTGACCTGATCCTTTGGTTGACTTGGGTAACAGAACGTAACCGATTGAATGTTGACATTTGCAGTGCTGCCACCTCTGGAACTTCCACCCGCCAGTACCGAGACGAGGAGATGGAAGATGCGGTTACCTCCAACCCAGGTACAATTCTCGTGATCTTGTTCTTGATTATTTGGTCGATTAAATTCTGGTGACTCACTTGGGGTCGACTGATTTCTTTGCAGCCCCACTCAATGTTATCGAGCTTCCGGATGATGATGAAGACGTGATACCGAGGCCCAGAAGGAGCAAGAAAGCAGCAGCTGACAAGATATCTCAGTCGGAACTGGCGACAGAACCAATAGTCCAACAACCCGAAGATGCAGGTAGAGCCTCTGTAACTTTTGTTGTCCCAGTGTCGAGTGAACGCCCCACACCATCGACTGTACCAGTGTTTTCTTCAGTCATCCAACCTCTTGCCTCGGAGCTCCAAGCTGCTGCATCTGGACCGTCTGTCCCCTTCTTCACCACCTATCATGTTCTGAAAAGCCAGTCGGACACCACTGCGGAGGCTATCCGTCAAGCTGGCATAATGATGGAGCAGATGAAGGCGGTGCACGACAATAGCCAGGCTGCTTACAACGCCAGTGTGGCTCTTCGAGCCAATGTCCAGGTAAGTTGACTTCCGACTGAACTTGTTCTATTAGGATATGCTACCTGAATATTTTCCTTCGTACAATCTCTTATTGTCTGCTTTGAATCTGTACACCCACTGGGTGTTTTGTTGTCTTTAGTATTTGCACTCTTCCACTCAGTCTGGTCGAATGGGATCTGAACCAGTGGGGGCACGCTAAGTGCACCCACTGGGTGTAGTCCCCGAGACCGTAGTCGACTGCGGGCAGTCGGCTGGGGGCTGAGCACTTCTTTCTCTTTCCTTTCTTCCACTGGGTCTGGGAGGAACATGCCGAGTGGGATCTGAACCAGTGGGGGCACGCCAAGTGCACCCACTGGGTGTAGTCCCCGAGACCGCGGTTGGCTGCTGGCAGTCGACCGGGCTCTGAGTACTTCTTCTTCTTCTTTTTTACTTGACCTGGGCAGACCGGCCGAGTGGAATCTGAACCAGTGGGGGCACGCCAAGTGCACCCACTGGGTGTAGTTCCCGAGACCGCAGTCGACTGCTGGCAGTCGGTTGGGGTATGAGTAAACTTTGAAGTTTTATTCACTCGGAATTGAATAATCTTTGATCTTGTTGATTGATATGTCTTTTACTCTCTGTAGAAATCTTGTACTCTCATTTCCAAGTTCGCCGAATTTGAGGAGAAGCAGAGGCAACTCAACCTTGACCTGGAGCTGGCCCAACAAAACTTGAAGAAGGCTCAAGATGAAGTTGTCGGTATGGAAGGTAACTGCTTGTCGACTGCTCATGTCGATCGTCCTTTAAATTATCTCTTTGATCTTTTGTTTGATCTAAATGCTTATTTTGCAGAGAAAATGAGGTTGGCTCCGGAGAAGAAGGACTTGGACCTTGCAGCTACGCAGAAGGAGGCTCAAGAGAAGACTACCCTTGCTGACAAGAAGCTGGCTTCAGTCGGAGCGCTGGAAGAGGAAGTAAGCAAGCTGAAGTCCTCTCTCACTAAATCCAACTGAGAGGCAACTCGTCTGAAGAAGAATAAGGTGGCTCTGAACGAGAAGCTAGAAGACATGGCTCGTAAGAGAAATGACTTGGAAGCTTATTTGGAAACCCTCGCCAAGAAGCTCTTTCTTATGCTCGAAGGTACCCCTTTTAATCCGACTGCTTTACTGTTTGCAAGTTAGTCCTGTCCAGTCGACTCACTAACTCCTTGACTGCAGAATTATGTCAAAACTTTGAAGAGGAGACTGGACAGATCGAGACGGGTTTGGACCCTATCCTTTCTCCAGTCGGCGACGAGGCTGCCATGAATGTGCTTCGACTGGAATCCCGCGTCGCCAGTGTTACAAGTTATCTTGCTCGTCTGAAGGTGGTAGTTTCACGCATCGACTCATCGCTCTGGCCAAGGGTAACGCTTCAAAATGATCTCGAGTCTCTGATGGCTCGACTCAACGAGGTCCCAAGTCGAGTGCAGGAATGGAAGAAGTCCTCTGCCCGATGCGGTGCTGATGTGGCTCTGTCGCTGGTAAGACTCCACTGCAAGGAAGCCCGCGAAGATAAGCTGGCGGCAATCAAGGTCGCCAACACCAAAAGGCATGACTTCCAGTCCTTCATGGAGACTTTCATCGCTGCTGCCACTCGGATTGCTAACAGAATTGACTTGGACGAATTCATTGAGCCTGCAAGCCCTCCTCTTGCCGAATGAACAAACTTGAGATTTAAACTTGCCTTAAATTTGCCTCAGAATGCCGAGTGGTTTCTGTAACTGTTAAACTCCTTCGGGCCTGATGCTTGAGTACTTTATCTCCGTTTTATCTTGGTTTATCTTCTGCATATGCTTGCGTTCGTCTTCGAGTAGAACCTGTTCTTCACTCGGAATATCTTTCGAGATGCAACTCTGAAGGAGATATCCCAGTCGACCTGCACCTCGCTGTCCTTGCGGATAAGGATGGAGCGCACATTGTATTTGTGGCGCAGCTCCGAGGAGAGGGTTGCAGTCGACCTGCACCTCGTCATCCTTGCGGATAGGGATGGAGCGGACATTGTACTTGTAGCGCGGCTCCGTGAGAGTATTGCAGTCGACCTACACCTCGTCATCCTTGCGGATAGGGATGGAGCGGACATTGTACTTGTAGCGCAGCTTCGTGAGAGGATTGCAGTCGACCTGCACCTCGTCATCCTTGCGGATAAGGGTGGTTTTTCGACTTAGGCGAGCACGGGGCTGCAACTAAGCCCCCGAGTGTGAGGTTTGCTCATCACTCGGTAGGATTTTTGAGACTTAGGCGAGCACGGGACTGTAGCTAAGCCCCCATGTCGGTGTCAAAACCAGCGGATCTCGGGTAGGGGGTCCCGAACTATGCGTCTAGGCGGATGGTAACAGGAGGCGGGGGACACGATGTTTACCCAGGTTCGGGCCCTCTTGATGGAGGTAATACCCTACGTCCTGCTTGATTGTTCTTGATAATATGAGTAGTACAAGAGTTGATCTACCACGAGATCGAAGAGGCTAAACCCTAGAAGCTAGCCTATG
This sequence comes from Triticum urartu, assembly GCF_003073215.2. Classification (NCBI taxonomy): domain Eukaryota; kingdom Viridiplantae; phylum Streptophyta; class Magnoliopsida; order Poales; family Poaceae; genus Triticum; species Triticum urartu. The sequence goes on from NC_053024.1 coordinate 478,711,262, forward strand.
GTATGATTGTTGTTGTTGGTCCTACGGACTAAACCCTCCAGTTTATGTAGACACCGGAGGGGGCTAGGGTTACACAGAGTCGGTTATAAGGAAGGAGATCTACATATCCGTACTGCCAAGCTTGCCTTCCACGCCAAGGAGAGTCCCATCCGGACACGGGACGAAGTCTTCAATCTTGTATCTTCATAGTCCAACAGTCCGACCAAAGGATATAGTTCGGATCTCCGGATACCCGCTAATCCAGGACTCCCTCAGTAGCCCCCGAACCAGGCTTCAATGCGATGAGTCCGATGCGCAGATTGTCTTCGGCATTGCAAGGCGGGTTCTTCTTCAAACTCTGAGTACCTGCTAAATAGTGTCCGGCTTCTCGTAAATGTTGCGCTTCTTGGCTTCTACGTCCAATAATGGCCATCTTCCACGTGTCAAGCGAATGTGAGGAGCCAGGGTGTTTTTACATTTACCACCCCATCTATGTGAATGAAATGTCTATTAAAGAGACGAGGATCCTCAGATCCAAACCACACCATCCTCCCTCAGCGAGCATTCATCGGAGCGTGCCCGAAAAAAATCCATCCCAACATGGCCGGCCAGCGCAACTCCTCCTCTCGCTCCTGCAGCCCCAAGCCCAGAGATTGGGAGAAGTGTTCCGTCCCGCACAGCCAATTAGTGAAGCTACAGACCCATGGATTCCTCCCTCCAGCGTATATGGTCCCGGTTCGAGCCGGGCTCGCCACCTATAATGGCGGGGAGCAAGCGGAGAGCTTTCCCAACCCCTCTAAGGGAGAGCGGGTATGCCTTTCCCTTATTTGTTAAGGGGACTCGGATTTCCAATCCATCCATTCTACGAGGGCTCCTGGAGTTCTACGGCCTCCAGTTGCACAACCTCACCTTTGCCTCCATATTGCACATCGCTGGTTACGTAGCCCTTTGCGAGCTATTTCTGGGTTGCGAAGCTCATTTCGCGTTGTGGAAGAAGTTGTTCTGCCTTGTGCCCCATACACAGAGGGGATCAATATATCAAGTGGGCGGAGCCGAAGTATGGCGCATCGCTGGGACCGGATACCCATCCGGTACCCCGAAAAAGACGTCCGAGGACTGGCCTTCGGAGTGGTTTTATATGGAGGATGTTCCTCTCCCGGATCCTATCCGGATTGGTCCTCCTGAGTTCGACAATGCCCCTTTGAAGAAACGCCTAAGCTGGCGCCCACGGAGCCCACAGGAGGAAGATGATAGAGACGTATTTTATCTGATGGGCCGGATAAAGTTGCTGGCCAAATCAGGACTGACCATAACCAAGGTTATGGCAATATGCATTATGCGGGGGGTGCATCCACTTCAATATCGAGGCCACCGCATGTGGCTCTTCAACGGGGAAGATGATGCCACTCACTGCGGGCGCAAGGGACCGGACTCAGTTGCTGTTCTAGCAAGAATTCTATCCGATCTGTATAAGAGGGAAGAAGAGGAGTTCCTCCGCATCAAGCCACGGGATGGATTCTCCATGAACAACCCTCGAAGCTGGGCGAGCTTCCACTCTTTTTACTTCCATCCTACCCTTGTTTTCGTGATAAATATTTACCTTGCCGTTTCATCACAGGAACTGCGTAAGGCGGTAGGGGAGATCAATAGCCCACCTCCACAACCGGAGGATCCTGAACGGGTCCTCGACCCCGGCCTCAAAGAGGATCCGGACATATTCGTGGAGCTGATTGATAGGATTTTCTATCAGCTAAGCTGTGATGATGCCATGGTGGCCATTATAGCCGACTACCCTGGGCTACTCCCAGCCTCGCAGGTAAATGAGACCGGAGTCCCAACCTTTGAAAAGGATTTCCTTTTATGCACTTCACCTACCGTATACAAACGGAGTTTTATAGGGAAGGCCCTCGGGACGCCATACCGAGCCCGCGGCGACTCGCCAACAAGGGGTTTCAAAGCCAGACAGGATAAAAAGGAAGGCGGTCTGGATGAGACGCCGGCGCAGAGGTATGATGCAACACCTCACTCCATGGTTGTCGTCTTTAAAAACATAATAACACTCGTGTTTCCTAGAAGGAAGAACGCTCGCCGGACAATATCCGGAGAGGTCGCCGATCACGCCTCTACCAGCCGGGCTCCAAGGCCGGACACAGAGGCGGAAGCTAACACGAGGCACACGCTGGATACTCCTTCTATAGAGGATGCAGATAAGATATCCTCCACGAATTCTGAAGTGGAGAGCGCCATGAATCACAGGCGTCGCCGAGCCGTACTCCGTGATGCTTGTTTCTCCCGAGAGGCGTTTGATGCATTCAACTCAGGAGATGCGTACATCCGTGCTGCTCAAAATGGTCTAGCCAGAGCCACGGACCAGTTTGTAAAGGATGTATGGGTAAGAAAATTTGATGAGTATATATATCAGTAGCCCCTGAGACTTGAAACAGTTGGCACAACTGATTTAAGGATCATTTATTGTGCAGGTTCTTACAGAGAAGAATACTCGACTGTCACAGGAGCTGGAGGAATGCAAGACCCAACTTCGGGACGCCATCGCCGCATTGAAGGAACCTGGAAAGTCCCCAGCTGGTAACATTTGTTTCAAAGAATGATAGGTACCATATAGTGTGCGGCATGGCTGCAGATCTAACAATAGATATTGCAGATAACTCCGGAGAGAATCCGGAGGACCAGCATGTCGTACGACAGCTAAAGGCTGGCGAACATGTGCTGACTAAGGTCATGCGGGAGAAAAACAATCTCTAAGACGCCAATACCAAGCTGAGTGTGGAACTGAAAGATGTTCGAGCCCAGCTTGTGGACTCCGTGAAGGAGAATAAGCGGCTTCGACGCGGCATTTTCAGTAAGTGCTTGAACGAACCCTTAAAAGAGTGCGGCGAAGAAGCCGACTAACAGAGTTATGTCTGCAGGTATGCTGACGGGTCGTCCCGCGGAGGAGATGCCCGGGTCTGCGGGTGATCTTCTACCCAAGCTCTCACAACTGCACGAACAAGTTCGACTGGTGATGCAAAGTATTGCCCAGGCCTTGTGGCCATCCGTTTCCCTGCCAGCAGGCATTGGAGAGCTTGCGGAGAAGCTCAAGGGAGCACGACGGCGCTTCCGATTATGGAAGATATCGGTGTGCCGTCAAGGTGCGAGGGAAGCCTGGGCCATGGTGAAGACGCGGTATACCAAGGCTAACCCAAACCACATGGCCGAGGTCGGACCTGTGGGGCCCGATGGGAAAGAGATCCCCATTAGCTTAGTGCATGGGCAAGTAGAATTAGCCACAAAGTATTTCCAACAGGATTGTAGGCTAGACAGCCTGTTGGATGGTATAGAAGAGGAATTTAGTTAGTCTACATGACTATGTAATTAAAGTGACATGTATAATGCCTTCTAGCCGAATTGTAAATCATTTTTCATGGCGGACCTTTTCGCTTCAATCTCGGGACCCGATAGTCCGGAGTGTATCAGAATACCCGGTCAGTTATATAAGAACCGAGGTATGTGTGGAAACCAGGCGTAGGGGTCATTAGTGCTTGAATAGACAAGTACCCAACTAGTTGTGTTATATTACATGGGTAGTAAGAAACATCTTCCAGGGAGAATAGTTCCGTTAAGGGTTCCTTTCCCTGGGTACGCATGCCCTAAAGTGCATTTCCGGACTGTGAGAGGAGACACAGGCAAAAACATCTGGGGGCACATATGGAAAATAAATAAAAATCATCTTTTGTTCACTGACCAAATATTCCCTTAAGAATGCTAGCTTTCGGCTTCACCCAGTCTGAGGTACACATCCGGCAGACCCGACAGTAACAATCACAGAGGTGCTCCCCTTATGCCCTAGCCGAATTAACGGGAACGTAGGGCATAAATACAAGAGCCAAGCAACCCAGCTTGGCCAAAACTTAAGCCATATCGATGCATATAATGGTGAAGAAAAGGTACATGCAGAAGAATAACTCATGTGCGGGGCATGAAGCCTAGATAAACAATTAAGCTTCTGTGTAAGAAGCCCCCAGGTATAATGAGTGCGGTTAGCGCGTCAATAGTGTGCAAGCAAGGCACAAGTTGGCCCTTGAAGGCCTTGAGAAAGAATAAAAGAAAGTAAGAGAGAAAAGACAGATAATGTATATGCAAAAAATGGACAGAGGAAGGAGGCGAACATAGAGTCCGGCACTAGGCGTAGAATCTTCGGAGCCTGGCTGCGTTCCATGGGTTCGGCTCAAGTCTATTATTCGATGCATCCCGCAGATGGTACGCTCCACCGGTCAGAACTTGGTCAATAATGAAGGGACCTTCCCATTTGGGCTCGATCTTGGTCTTTTTCTTCTTCGGCAGGCGTAGAACTAGCTTGCCAATGTTATAAGTTTTGGCCTGTACTTCTCTGCTTTGGTATCTTCGAGCCTGTTGCTGATAGAATGCGGAACGGGCTTTTGCCATGTTGCACTCCTCCTCCAGGGTGTCCAGATTGTCCTGCCTATCAAGCTCGGCTTCTCTTTCTTCGTACATGCGCACTCGAGGTGAGTCATGAATTATGTCGCAGGGCAGAACCGCCTCTGCACCGTACACCATAAAGAAGGGTGTGTATCCGGTAGTACGATTCGGTGTGGTCCGTAGCTCCCAGAGTACGGAGTCGAGCTCCTCTACCCAGTGCGTGTTAGACTCCTTTAAGGACCGACTAATCTGGGTTTGATGCCGCTCATGATAAGACCATTTGCTTGCTCAACTTGGCCGTTGGTTTGTGGGTGATAGACAGAAGCATAATCGAGCTTGATGCCCATGTTGTTGCACCAGAGTTTTACCTCGTCGGCCGTGAAGTTCGTGCCGTTGTCAGTGATGATGCTGTGGGGGACGCCATAACGGTGTACAACCCCGGATATGAAGCCTATCACCGGTCCGGATTCGGCTGTTTTAACATGTTTGGCTTCTATCCATTTGGTGAATTTATCCACCATGACCAGTAAGTATTTTTTCTTACGAGTTCCCCCTTTAAGGGGTCCAACCATGTCAAGCCCCCAGACCGCGAAGGGCCAGGTAATGGGGATTGTTTGGAGGGCGGTGGGTGGCATGTGGCTTTGGTTTGCAAAAAGCTGGCAACCGACGTAGCGTTGGACCAAGTCCTGTGCATCTACCCGGGCCGTCGGCCAATAAAAACCTGTACAGAAGGCCTTGCTTACAAGGGCCCGAGCTGCGGCGTGGTGGCCGCCGAGTCCAGTGTGAATTTCTGCCAAAAGCTTCCGCCCTTCCTCTTCGGAGATGCACCTTTGAAGGACTCCGGTAGTGCTTTTTTATACAGCTCTCCCTCATGGACCATGTAGGCTTTAGATCGCCACACTATGCAGCGTGCCTCATTTTGGTCCTCGGGAAGTTCCTGCCTAGTTAGGTAGGCCAGGAATGGTTCTGTCCATGGGGCGATGATGTCCATTATTACGTGTGCTGAAGGTGTTATTTCGGTGGCAGAGCCTCCGATTATGTCAGAGTGTTCGGTATCGGGCATTTTGGCCGGGTCCGGACTATTGTTACCGGTGTCCCCTTCCCATACCACGGATGGCTTAAACAACCTCTCCAAAAAGATGTTGGGGGGGCGGACCGCATCGCATTTTGCGCCGATGCGGGCGAGGATATCCGCCGCCTGATTGTTTTCCCGGGCCACATGGTGAAATTCGAGCCCCTCGAACCGAGCTAACATCTTTAGGACGGCGTTGCCATAGGTCGCTGAGGGAGTCCTGGATTAGATGGTCTCCGGACATCCAGACTATCTCCATTGGCTGGACTGTTAGACTATGAAGATACAAGATTGAAGACTTCGCCTCGTGTCCGGATGGGACTCTACTTGGCGTGGAAGGCAAGCTAGGCAATACGTATATGGATATCTCCTCCTTTGCAACCGACCTTGTGTAACCCTAACCCTCTCCGGTGTCTATATAAACCGAAGGGTTTTAGTCCGTAGGACAACAATCACAACATACAATCATACCATAGGCTAGCTTCTAGGGTTTAGCCTCTCTGATCTCGTGGTAAATCTACTCTTGTAACACCCATATCTTCAATATTAATCAAGCAGGACGTAGGGTTTTACCTCCATCAAGAGGGCCCAAACCTGGGTAAAACTTCGTGTCCCTTGCCTCCTGTTTCCATCCGGCCTAGACGCACAGTTCGGGACCCCCTACCCGAGATCCGCCGGTTTTGACACCGACATTGGTGCTTTCACTGAGAGTTCCTCTGTGTCGTCGCCGTTAGGCTTGATGGCTCCTACTATCATCGATAGTGATGCGGTCCAGGGTGAGACTTTTCTCCCCGGACAGATCTTCATATTCGGCGGCTTTGCACTGCGGGCTAATTTGCTTGGCCATCTGGAGCAGATTGAAAGCTATGCCCCTGGCCATCAGGTCAGATTTGGAAGTTTGAACTACACGACCAACATCCGTGGGGACTTGATCTTCGACGGATTTGAGCCACAGCCACGCGCCCCACTGTCGCGATGGGTATGACCTAGCTCTACCGCCGAACAGTACCCCAGAAGCCGTGCCCGCGTCAGCTCCGGCCCTTAGTTCGGAGCCAACTGCGCCAATCGAGGACGGGTGGTTAGACACCACCTCAGGGGTTGCAGTCTCAACGGCGATCGAGCCGACCACCAGCCCAAATCTCCGTGCAGCCCATGACTCCAAGGTGCCAGACTCTCTTCCGGAAACCGAACCATCCGCGCCCCTGGCAATCGAGTCCGATTGGGCATCGATCATGGAATTCACCGCCGCGGATATCTTTCAGCACTCGCCCTTCGGCAACATTCTGAATTCACTAAGGTCTCTCTCTTTGTCAGGAGAGCCCTGGCCGGATTATGGCCAACGGGATTGGGATGCAGACGACGAAATTTGACGCCCACCCACCACTCACTTAATAGCCACTGTCGATGACTCAACCAACATGCTCGACTTCGACTCCGCAGACATCAACGGTATGGACGACGATGCGGGAGGCGGAGAGGAACCACCGCCCACAGGGCGCTGGACGTCCAATTCATCATATGACGTATACATGGTGGACACACCAAAGGAAGACGACGAGGAACGGAAGGACGCACCGAAGGCTTATTCCCCCGAGAAGCAGTCAAAGCGGCGACCCAAATCACGCCTCGCCAGAAATAACGATAACACAGACCCAGCGTTGGAGCAGGGTGAACCACTGCCGAACCACGGCAATACAGAGAATCAAACTGAACAAACCAATCCTGTCAAGGATAATAGTCCGGAGGACACAACGCCGAACAGGCACCCGGAGCAGCAGAATGCCCGTCAAAGGCTTGGTGCCACCGCGAGGAGTCTGAAAAAGCAGCAGCAAAGGCTCAAAGCTATGCAGGACACACTCCAAATGAGATGGAGTAAAGTACTCAACACAGCAGCGAAGTACGGCGACAATCGCCCCACCAAGAGCTACCCAAAGCGGAAGTTGCTACCTGAATTCGATGAGGAGGCCTCAGACCCCTCACAACCAAAAATCAAAACAGCCACCTGGCCGGATAGACGACCTCATGGCCAACATAGAGCGGCAAACAATGCCACCTACAAGACAATACGCGATTCACGCGAGGGCTTGCACCAAAAGGACAGCGCAACCAGATCCATCTATGGACCACGCAAGCGCTCCCCAGCATACGATATAACACAACAAACATCCGAACAACGCGGTACACCCAGATATAGGGGTGCCGCACACCCCCTATGTTTCACCGACGAGGTGCTGGATCATTAATTTCCAGAGGGATTCAAACCTGTAAACATAGAGGCATACGACGGAACAACAGACCCTGGGGTCTGGATCGAGGACTATATCCTCCACATCCATATGGCTCGAGGAGATGATCTCCACGCCATCAAGTACTTACCACTCAAACTCAAAGGGCCAGCTCGTCATTGGCTTAAAGGCCTCCCCAAAAACTCCATTGGAAGCTGGGCAGAGCTCGAAGACGCTTCTCGGGCAAACTTTCAAGGGACTTATGTCCGACCTCCGGATGCGGATGATTTGAGTCATATAACTCAAAAACCCGGAGAGTCAGCCCGAAAGCTTTGGAACATGTTTCTTACTAAAAAGAACCAAATTGTCGACTGCCCGGACCCTGAAGCCTTGGCAGCTTTTAAGCACAGCGTCCGTGATGAATGACTTGCCTGACACCTCGGCCAAGAAAAACCGAGAACAATGGCAGCATTGACAAGCCTCATGACCCGCTTTTGCGCGGGTGAAGACAGCTGGCTAGCCCGATGCAGCCCCAGCGACCCTAGTACATCTGAAGTTAGAGATGGAAACGGGAAATCACGGCGCAACAACAATAACAAACGCCGGAATAAAAGAGACAGCACGAAGAGCACGGCAGTAAACGCCAGATTCAAAAGCTCCCGGTCAGGTCAGCAAAAGCCGCCCCCTAAAGGCGCCAGAGACGAACTGTCTAGCCTAAACAAAATTCTGGACCAGATATGTCAGGTCCATAGAACCCCTGGCAAACCAGCCAATCATACCCACAGAGAATGTTGGGTCTTCAAGCAGTCGGGCAAGCTCAACACCGTACACAAGGGGGAGGATACACCAAGCGAAGATGAGGATGAGCCTCTCAAGGAAGACACTGCGGAACAAAAGAAATTTCCACCAGAAGTCAAAATAGTAAACGTGTTACACGTGATCAATGGCAGAAACAAAACGGCACTCCCAGAAAAATATGCCCGAAGGCCTATCACCGCGGAGTCCTGCCACTGGTCGTCTCAACCGATCACTTCCGACCATCAGGATTACTCAGCAAGTGTCCGGCGTGCAGGATGGGCTGCCCTGGTATTAGACCCAATAATTGACGGATACCACTTCACACGAGTCCTGATGGATGGTGGCAACAGTCTAAACCTGATATACCAGGATACAATCTGCGAAATGGGGATAGACCCAACAAAAATTTGCCATAGCAATATTACCTTTAAAGGAGTAACGCCAGGCCCAGGGGCTCATTGCACGGGCTCCCTGCTACTAAAAGTTATATTCGGCTTCCCCGATAACTTCCGTAGCGAACATTTAACCTTCCACATCGCTCCGTGTAGGACCTTAAAGTAGATGTGTCTAGAGGGGGGTGATTAGACACTTAATGCTAAAGTTGCAGTTTTTAAGCTTTTTCGGTTTAAGTGGAGTTTAGGCACAATTTCAACATTCATAATACATATCAAGAAAGCATGCAAAGAATATATAGGCAGCGGAAAGTAAAGCATGCAACTTGCAAGAATGTAAAGGGAAGGGTTTGGAGAATTCAAACGCAATTGGAGACACGGATGTCTTTCCCGTGGTTCAGATAGGTGGTGCTATCCTACATCCACGTTGATGGAGACTTCAACCCATGAAGGGTAACGGTTGCGTGAGTCCACGGAGGGCTCCACCCACGAAGGGTCCACGAAGAAGCAACCTTGTCTATTCCACCATGGTCATCGCCCACGAAGGACTTGCCTCACTAGCGGTAGATCTTCATGAAGTAGGAGATCTCCTTGCCCTTACAAACTCCTTGGTTCAACTCCACAATCTTGTCGGAGGCTCCCAAGTGACACCTAGCCAATCTAGGAGACACCACTCTCCAAGAAGTAACAAACGGTGTGTAGATAATGAACTCCTTGCTCTTGTGCTTCAAATGATAGTCTCCCCAACACTCAACTCTCTATCACAGGATTTGGATTTGGTGGAAAGAAGATTTGAGTGGAAAGCAACTTGGGGAAGGCTAGAGATCAAGATTCATATGGTAGGAATGGAATATCTTGGCCTCAACACATGAGTAGGTAGTTCTCTCTCAGAAATAGGATGCTGGAAATGTAGGCTTAGTTTGATGGCTCTCTCCACGAATGAAGAGGAGGTGGAGGGGTATATATAGCCTCCACACAAAATCTAACCGTTACACACAATTTACCAATCTCGGTGGGATAGAATCAACAAACTCGGTCGGACCAAAATAGTAAACCTAGTGACCGTTAGAGTTTTCGGTGGGACCGACTGGATCAACTCGGTGGGACCGATGTGCTAGGGTTAGGGTAAATCCAAAACTCAGTTTGACCGATTACTCAAACTTGGTGGGACCGATTTGGGTAATAAGTGAAACAGAGAGTTGGTCAAGCAAACTCGGTGGGGCCGATTGCATATCTCGGTGGGACCGGGAGTATTGCAATAGGTAACAGAGAGTTTGCAAGCCCATCTCGGTGAGACCGAACTGATTAGGGTTTCTGGCAGTGGCTATGACATCTGAACTCGGTGGCGCCGGATAGAAATAATTGGTAGGTCCGAGTTTGGCTTTGGGTTTAGGTCATATGTGGAAGTGGGAAAGTAGCTGAGGATTTTGGACATTAAGCACTTGAGCAAGAGGCTCATTTAGCAACACCTCATCCCTCCTTGATAGTATTGGCTTTTCCTATGGACTCAATGTGATCTTGGATCACTAAAATGTAAAATGAAGAGTCTTGAGCTTTAAGCTTTAGCCAATCCTTTGTCCTTAGCATCTTGGAGAACTTCCCACAACCTTTAGTCCATGCCACTCCATTGTTGAACTTATCTGAAACATACTAGATAGAAACGTTAGTCAAACAAGAGATATGTTGTCATTAATTACCAAAACCACCTAGGGAGCACTTGTGCTTTCACTCCGTTTCAAAGTGGCTATCAAGCACTACTCGGACGCGAAGCTTTCTCTCGCTTTAACGCAATACCACACTATGCTCCCCTCACACTCAAGATGCCCAGTCCACGTGGCATCATTACAGTGAACGGAAGTATTAAGCGATCTCTGCGCGCAGAAGAGCGTGCGGCTGTCTTGGCAGCCGCACACTAAAAACGGCCTCACCAACTATAGCATTTAGCAGGTCGTCACGACCTCAGACACGGTTAGACGAGTCCGGCGCAGCCATATGAAATTTTTACCGGATCAATGATCACACCCCTATTGCAAATACAAGGGGCTCAACGTGCGCAGACAAGCGGCAATTCTTACTTACCTTGAATTATACACGATTTCTTTAAAAAACTATCTTTTTGCACAGCAGCTTTTTTCACCTAAGCTCCTCTCTTTTACAGATAATCATCGTGCTACACCCGTCCAGGATACGGCACAACGGAGACACAGGCGCAGACGTGTAGCAGGGACCCGCTCCAAGGATTCTTTTTAGATTAAGACCCTGCGTAAACCTTTTTTACTGTCTCTTGTTGATACATATCCACCGAATTCTCAGCACATTCAAGAAGGATGCTGGCGTCTTGGCATGTGGCCACGTTAGAATAATGCACGTACCTGGACACAAGGGGCTTCTTACGAAGGGCACTATCTAGGCCCGGGTTATACCATAAAGACCGAATACCTTAGGGAGTGTTCGGCGTCGCGAGTTGGCCTTATATGCATCAGCTCCGAATCATTGTCTTTGGTCAAATGTTGGGTTTGCCCGGCTCGTGTGTTTTGGTGCCTTATGTTCCGCTTTACCAGCTAAGGTAGCACCAGGAGAACTACTGCGATTGTGCCCTGGTTCATCCAGACGAGCACCTCAGTAGAGAAAGCCGAAAACTGACTATCATGATATAGCATGAGACTGGTCAACCACTCGGTGACCTATCAGAATGTTAGAATTCCTCCGCCTTAACGAAGGGCCGTTTCCCGGCTAGGCATGTACGCACCCCGCGATCGGGAGAGTGCGGAGCCACCAGGGGCTATCTAGTAGTCCCACTGTCAAACTCCTATGGCTAAGTGAAACTGTTAAAGCGTTATAGTCCGGTTGCCTCGCTCGCTACGCTATCACCTCCTTAATAGGACCAAGACGTTGGGTTAAGTGTGAACACGCGTTTTTCACGAACACCCCTGCATTTTATGCGTGGGGGTTGAAGCCGACGGCTGCAATCTTTCAGGTTATACACAAGTATACATCAACGGCCGCACAGGAGGCATCATACTACTTTCAGGCAAAAGTATAAACATAGCCTTATAAAACTTCATAAAAGCATTGTGTTTACAATAAGAATACATATCACTCAAACATAATATTCTTCGAGCACTGGGCCTCTATCGAACGAGCCCCCTCGAGAACTTCCTTGAAATAGTGTTCGGCAGCCACACGGCCTATGGCCGAACCCTGCGCCGCAACAGTGGTAGCGTGCATCTCTGCCCAGTATGCTTTAACACGGGCAAGGGCCATCCGCGAGCCTTCTATGCATGCCGACCTCTTCATCACATTAATGCGTGGCACCGCATCAAGGAGCTGCTGCACTAAGCTGAAATAGTTGCTCGGCTTAGGCCCTTCCGGCCATAGCTGATCCACAACAGACCTCATGGCGAGTCCGGACAACCTATTCAGTTCGGCTCATTCGGCTAGCTGGTCAGTGAATGAAAGCGGACGCTCTGGAACGTGGAATTGCGTCCGGAACAGCTTGTCCACTTCACGATCTGTCTGACCTTGGAAGTACTTGGCCGCGTCGGCAGCGCTCGCCGCCAAATCCATATACGCATCTGCCGAGCTCCACAGCTGATCCAGAGGGGCATACCGTGGATCTCCGAACTTCCTCCATAACATGAAGGGTTTCCCAGCCACAATATCCCCGGCTTCCCGCAGCTCCTCCTTCTTCGCTCTCATAGCAGAACGGGTGTCTTTGTCCGCCGCCGAGGCCTTCTCAAGGTCCGTTGCCTTCGCTCCGTTTTCTTTCTCAAGAACCCGGCAACGGTCGGCAGTGTCTTTCAATTCTACGGCCATCTTGGCCATCTTCTCCTGGCTCTCGCAATGTGCGGCCTTCTCGGTTTTCAACTCTTCGGCCGCCTTTAAAGCAGCTGCATTACTACTCCTCGCTTGTTCCTTGGCTCGGGCAAGTTCCGCCCGCAAGGCTTCCACGGTGGCAGCTCCATCTGCAGTCACAACATATTAAAGATACTGGTATTATGCTGCTCTTACTATGTGGCGTTCACCGGATAATAACACTTACCTTGTGCCTCGTCAAGCCTCTTGTTAACAAGCTCGATGTCGGCGTCTGCCACATCCAGTTGCCGTTTTAATTGGGCAAACTCCCTAGTCCGGCTAGCCACCGGAGCTCCCACCACCTGCACATAGAGGGAGTTTGGTTATTGCCTGGGAATATGATCCTCTGTTCGCCGCCGTTCTCGACGACAACCAGAGTCTCAGGGGCTACTATCAACACAGGGCACACCTAACATGTGCAGTACTATCACATATTATCTCACATACCTCAAAGCCTGTCAATAGACTCATAAAGGCTTCATGTAATCTGCTTTCAGCGGACGAGATTCTCTCCATCACCATACCCATCAGCGTACGGTGCTCTTCTGAGATGGCCGCTCGCCCCACCAACTCCCTCAGAACGTCTGACCGCACACCAGATGGTGCCGGACTCTTTCGTATGCTCTTTTTGGGAGCCGGACACTAGGGACTTTGGGGGTCTACGGGATTATCTTCTAGCCTCACCGGATCCGAAGAGGCCCTCCGCGACGACACTTCGGGGTCGCCCGCTTCTGGAGCGGAGGAGTCCGGGGGAGGCGTTTCGCTCTCCATCATCTCTGGAAGAAGATCCCCCGAAGACGAGCTCATTTGAGAGGGGCTGAGGCCCGAACTGCATGATAGATGCGGTGGTTATTTTCTCAGAGGAAAAAGGTAGCATACCCCTACTATTAAAATATTTTGGATCACTTACGACTCGTTGGAGGGCTGATCCCCCCGCGGACTCTGTGCGGCAAAAACACCCCCAAGGCAGGACCCTCAGTGGGAGACCTCTTCTCCCGTTTGGTGGCTTCGGCTTCCGGATCCTCGGAAGCAGTCCTTTTCCTCCCCCGATCATCCTCCTTCGTGGAGACGCTCGTTCCCTCGGTTGGAGCGGATAGCGATGGGGGCCCGCGTCCGCCCGTATTATCTCCCTCGGTATCTTCCTTTAGGGGCTCCGGACAAGGTGCGACCTCGAGCATCTTCTCCAATACCGGATTTTCAAAACCCTCAAGGAGGGGAGCCAAGCACCGGATCATTTTCGCCTTTGTTAGCCAGTCCTGGTCAAAAAGCAGACTCTTAGAAATAACTTCGAATAAAAGACAGCGTGTTCGGCTAGGGGATTTCTTACTTGTTCGGCGGCATGGTTACTGCTCAGGCCCACGTCCTCGGTGATTTCGGACATTCCACTTGAGGTCCGAAGAATGACTTGTACATCTCCTCGTGCGTCAGGCCGAGGAAACTTTGAATGGCACGTGGTCCCTTTGGGTTGAACTCCCACAAGTGCAGGGGCCGGCGTTTGCAAGGCTGGACTTGACGAACCAGCATAACTTGTATTACCGCAACCAAATTAAAATCTCCGTCGAAGAGATCTCGGATGCGGCTTTGTAGTATAGGCACGTCCTTGGCTGGACCCCAGCTCAGACCCCTACTAATCCATGACATCAGTTGTGGCGGGGCGCCCGGGCGGAAAGCGGGGGCAGCCGCCCACTTGGCACTTCTGGGAGCCGTGACGTAAAACCACTCCTGGTGCCATAATTCCGACACCTGTGAAAAGGAGCCTTTCGGCCATGGAGCGCCTGCCATCTTGCCTATTGATGCACCTCCGCATGCTGCATGGTGCCCCTCGATCATCTTCGGTTGTACTTCAAAGTTCTTGAGCCACATGTCGAATTGAGGGGTCACACGGAGGAAGGCCTCACACATGACAATAAATGTCAGGATGTGGAGAAAGGAGTCCGGAGCTAGATCGTGAAAATCTAGCCCGTAATAGAACATCAAGCCCCTGACGAAGGGATCCAGAGTGAGGCCTAGACCTCGGAGGAAGTGGGAGACGAACTCAATGTTCTCGTTGGGTTCGGGAGTAGGGACGACCTGCCCTCGAGCAGGCAGCCGATGGGAAACCTCGGCGGTTAGGTATCTGGCCTCCCTCAACTTCTTAATGTCCTCTTCCGTCACGGAGGAGGGCATCCATCAGCCTTGAAGGCTGGATCCGGACATGATTGAAGATCCGGAGCACCTAACCTGGGCTTTGGGTGTTAGAACTCGAGGCGGGGGAAGGGTTTGGTTGAGCACGAGAGGGAAAAAGCGAAAACCTTGTCCCCTTATAAAGAGGGTGAATATCAAGCGTCCTCTCCGTAGCCGTTTGGGACTTGCCTATAATCTAGGGGTCCTAGACACGGTTGGGTTACCCACGACCGCGTTAATGAGAATCCCGTAATTAGGGGAACACGATCTCCGCTTTGGCAAGGCGTGTCAAGAAACCGCCTCGAGTTATGTGTGGAGCTGGTTAAGAGAAACGGTTCGAATAATCACCAGGCCATGACATGACGTCATGCTGTCAAAACAAGCTAGCAAATTAGATCTGCGAAAAGATTATTATCTCTGCGGTGGAATGTGGAACTTATTTGCAGGGTCGGACACTATCCTCGTATTCGAATTCTTCTGTGATGTATTTGGAGAAGGAACCCGCATTGCAATGCCGAAGACAACTACACGCCGGATTCATCGTCATTGAAGCCTGGTTCAGGGGCAACTGAGGGAGTCCTGGATTAGGGGGTCTCCGGACAGCCGGACTATCTCCATTGGCCGGACTGTTAGACTATGAAGATACAAGATTGAAGACTTCGTCTCGTGTCCGGATGGGACTCTACTTGGCGTGGAAGGCAAGCTAGGCAATACGTATATGGATATCTCCTCCTTTGTAACCGACCTTGTGTAACCCTAACCCTCTCCGGTGTCTATATAAACCGAAGGGTTTTAGTTCGTAGGACAACAATCACAACATACAATCATACCATAGGCTAGCTTCTAGGGTTTAGCCTCTCTGATCTCGTGGTAGATCTACTCTTGTAACACCCATATCTTCAATATTAATCAAGCAGGACGTAGGGTTTTACCTCCATCAAGAGGGCCCGAACCTGGGTAAAACTTCGTGTCCCTTGCCTCCTGTTACCATCCGGCCTAGACGCACAGTTCGGGACCCCCTACCCGAGATCCGCCGGTTTTGACACCGACAGCCGCCATTTTCGGATCCTTGGCATCGAAGTCTCCATTTATTTGTGATATTGCGAGGTTTGAATCCCCACGCACCTCCAGGCGTTGAATGCCCATGGAAACTGCCATTCGAAGACCATGTAATAGGGCTTTGTATTCAGCTGTGTTGTTGGAGTCTGTATACAGTATCTGTAGTACGTATTGAACTGCATCTCCGGTTGGGGACGTCAGGACGACGCCAGCTCCCAAACCAGCCAGCATTTTGGAGCCGTCAAAGTGCATGATCCAATTGGAGTTCGGCTGCCGTCCATTCGGCGACGAAGTCGGCCAATACTTGCGATTTAATGACTCGCCGGGGTTTGTATGTTATGTAGAACGGGAGGAGCTCAATGGCCCATTTGGCAATCCGGCCTGTGGCATCGCGGTTGTTTATAATATCATTAAGTGGCACTTCCGAGGCTACTATAATTGAACACTCTTGAAAGTAGTGTCGTAGCTTCCGGGATGCCATGAATACCGCATAGGCTATCTTTTGATAATGTGGGTACCATGATTTGCATGGAGTGAGGATAGTGGATACATAATATACCGGCTTTTGAAGGGGGAATTTATGTCCGTCCGTTTCTCGTTCGACGATGAGCACTGCGCTTACAACCTGATGAGTTGCCGCAATGTACAACAACATTGGTTCGCCGATGTTTGGCGCGGACAGGATTGGGTTGGTTGCCAGTATGGCTTTTATTTCTTCCAATCCGGCTGTGGCAGCGTCCGTCCACTCGAAGTGTTCGGTGCGCCGAAGGAGGCGATAAAGGGGTAATGCCTTTTCTTCTAAGCGGGAGATAAAGCGGCTTAGAGCCACCACACATTCGGTTAATTTTTGGATTTTTTTGAGGTCCGTTGGGATAGCCAACTGTGACAGAGCTCGGATTTTGGCTGGATTTGCTTCAATTCCTCTACTGGAGACAATGAAACCCAGGAGCCTTCCGGCTGGTACACCAAAAACGCATTTTTCCGGATTGAGCTTGATGTCGTATGTTCGGAGGTTGTCGAATGTGAGCCTCAAGTCGTCTATTAGAGAGTCGACATGATTGGTTTTGACGACCACATCATGTACGTATGCCTCTACTGTTTTGCCGATCTGTTTCTCCAGACATGTCTGAATAATGCGCTGATATGTTGCGCCGATGTTTTTGAGCCCAAAAGGCATTGTGTTGAAACAAAAGGGGCCGTATGGTGTGATAAATGTCGTTGCGGCTTGGTCGGACTCCGCCATCTTCATTTGGTGGTAGCCGGAGTATGCGTCGAGGAAACACAATGAATCGTGTCCCGCGGTAGCATCGAAAATTTGATCGATGCGGGGGAGGGGGAAGGGATCCTTTGGGCAAGCCTTGTTGAGGTCCTTGAAATCGACACATAGGCGCCAGGATTTGTCCTTCTTTGGTACCATCACCAGGTTTGCTAGCCAGTCTGGATGTTTTATTTCTCTAATGAATCCGGCCTCCAATAACTTGGCTAGTTCCTCTCCATAGCTTGTCTCTTAGGTTCAGAGAAACGTCGAAGAGTCTGCTTGACCGACTTGAATCCCTTTAGAATATTAAGGCTGTGCTCGGCCAGCCTGCGTGGGATTCCTGGCATGTCAGAGGGGTGGCAGGCGAATATGTCCCAATTCTCGCGCAGGAGCTCTCGTAGTGCGGCGTCCACGACGGGGTTTAACTGTGCCCCGATGGAGGCTGTTTTTGTATGGTCCGTTGGGTGGACTTGGAATTTGACTATTTCATCCACTGGTTTAAAAGAGGTGGACTTGGATCTCTTGTCAAGTATCAAGTCATCCCTCTCCACTGTGGAGCGTAGTGCAGTTAATGGCTCAACCGAAAGGGCTTCAGATAATGCGTCGAGGGCCAATGCGGCTGTTTGGTTTTCAGCGCGGAGTGCTGTGTCTGGATCACTAGCGAGAGTGATGATTCCATTGGGCCCAGGCATTTTGAGCTTCATGTACCCGTAATGGGGTATGGCTTGGAAGATCATGAACGCCTCCCGCCCTAAAAGGGCGTGGTATCCGCTATTGAACGGGGCCACTTGGAATGTAATTTCTTCGGACCTATAGTTCTCCGGCGTGCCGAATACCACATCTAGTGTGATTTTTCCAGCACAGCGTGCTTCCCGACTAGGGATGATTCCTTTGAAGGTTGTGCTGCTTTGCTCAATGCGGTTCCAGTCTATTTCCATTTTTTGAAGAGTTTCCTCATAGATGAGGTTTAATCCACTGCCTCCATCCATGAGTACTTTGGTGAGTCGAAAGCCGTCCACAATTGGACTGAGGACCAGTGCAGCTGGTGCTCGGGCTGTTTGGAATTTAGGTTCGTCACTGGCATTGAAGGTAATAGCCGTGTCACTCCATGGATTTATTGCTGCCACGTGGCAGATTTCGGCAAGGCTGCGGAGTGTTCGCTTGCGCGCGCCTACTATTTGATGCGAAGGTTTCAAAGACTGTTAATACCGTATTGTTATCCCCGGGATGGTGCTCTGTGGCATCTGGGATGAGAAGATCCTCACCACTTTTGGCCACCTGCCGGAGTACCCAACATGCTCTAAGGCTGTGTGTTGGTATGGTATCCGCTGTACTATGAATTTTGCAGGGTCCGTTGAGCCATCCCTCCAATACGGTTCCACGCCCTGTAGAGGGTTTTTGCTTCTTTGTAATTAACTCGGGTGTCTTATGATAGTGCACCCTTTTACTTCGGACTGGGTGTATATTTGGAGCTGGATTATCCCAAAATTTCGTTTCGGTTTTCCAGGCGCTTTCCATCGCACAGTACTTTCGTACTATGGACGCCAAGTCAGCGAAGCGTGATATGTCACGGCGACTTATGGCGTTAAGGATTCCCTTCTCCGTGCAATTATTGCGGAAAAATGAGACTGCGTCTTCCTCGCGACAGTCCTTAACCTTGTTCACCACAAGGAGGAATTTGGCCATAATGATGTACTGTTTCCTGGGGCGCTTGCCTGATGTGGGAAAGATCGTTTATGTTTGGGTGGGTGGGTGGATTTGAGTCCGAACCCTTACCCGATCTGAGACCCAGGGGTCGAGGAGTTTCCAATCTTGGAAGTTCGGGTTCCGGGATGTTGCCCGATAAGTCTGGCCCGCCGCCTGACTCTAGGTTCAGGGCTTGGGTGATGTCCTCCCGTAAACGGGTATCCGGCTCGGAGATCTTAGGAATCCGGACATAGTTAGTCCTCAAGATAGAGGAAGGATCGCCGCATTGTTCCTCCACCACCGCAATATGATGGGTGACCGGTGGAGAGTTAATCTCCCTTTGATCGGGTTTAAGCTCAATCCGATCATGGTCCGTAGTGACTCCCAAGGCGGCGATGCGATCCAAGAGCTCGTTTAGGGATGAGAGCTCCATTGGATCCATCTGCCCGGCAAATTCCGAGCCGACGTGGAGGCTGTTTTCGATGACCTGAGAAGTCATCGTCGGTGCAGCAGCCGAACGGGCGGTCATGATGAAACTGCCTAGCCGGAGAGTTTGGCCGACAGCCAGGGCTCCCCCGACGGTAATGTTGTTTTTAACAACGAGACGAGGCATCCTTCCTTACAGTGATGGCACAGTGGAACTCTCAATGAAAGCACCAATGTCGGTGTCAAAACCGGCGGATCTCGGGTAGGGGGTCCCGAACTGTGCGTCTAGGCGGATGGTAACAGGAGGCGGGGGACACGATGTTTACCCAGGTTTGGGCCCTCTTGATGGAGGTAATACCCTACGTCCTGCTTGATTGTTCTTGATAATATGAGTAGTACAAGAGTTGATCTACCACGAGATCGAATAGGCTAAACCCTAGAAGCTAGCCTATGGTATGATTGTTGTTGTTGGTCCTACGGACTAAACCCTCCGGTTTATATAGACATCGGAGGGGGCTAGGGTTACATAGAGTCGGTTACAAGGAAGGAGATCTACATATCCATACTGCCAAGCTTGCCTTCCACGCCAAGGAGAGTCCCATCCGGACACGGGACAAAGTCTTCAATCTTGTATCTTCATAGTCCAACAGTCCGGCCAAGGATATAGTCCGGCTATCCGGATACCCCCTAATCTAGGACTCCCTCACCCCGAGTGTGAGGTTTGCTCATCACTCGGTAGGATTTTTGAAACTTAGGCGAGTACTACACTGCAGCTAAGCCCCCGAGTGTGAGGCTTGCTCATCACTCGGTAGGATTTTTGAAACTTAGGCGAGTACTAGACTGTAGCTAAGCCCCCGATTGTGAGGTTTGCTCATCACTCGATAGGATTTTCGAAACTTAGGGGAGCAAAGGGCTGCAGCTAAGCCTCCGAGTATGAGGTTTGCTCATCACTCGGTAGGATTTTGAAACTTGGGCGAGTACTGGACTGCAGTTAAGCCCCCGAGTGAGAGGCTTGCTCATCATTCGGTAGGATTTTTTCAACTTAGGCGAGTACTGGACTGTAGCTAAGCCCCTGAGTGAGAGGCTTGCTCGTCACTCGATAGGTTTTTTTTAACTTAGGCGAGTACTGGACTGTAGCTAAGCCCCCGAGTGAGAGGCTTGCTCATCACTCGGTAGGATTTTTTCAACTTAGGCGAGTACTGGACTGCAGCTAAGCCCCCGAGTGAGAGGCTTGCTCATCACTCGGTAGGATTTTTTCAACTTAGGCGAGCACTGGACTGTAGCTAAGTCCCCGAGTGAGAGTCTTGCTCATCACTTGGTAGGATTTTTTTCAACTTAGGGGAGTACTGGACTGCCGCTAAGCCCCCGAGTGAGAGGCTTGCTCATCACTCCGTAGGATTTTTTCAACTTAGGTTAGTACTAGACTGCAGCTAAGCCCCCGAGTGAGAGGCTTGCTCATCACTCGGTAGGATTTTTTCAACTTAGGCGAGTACTGGACTGCACCTAAGCCCTCGAGTGAGAGGCTTGCTCATCACTCGATAGGATTTTTTCAACTTAGGCAAGTACTAGACTACAGCTAAGCCCCCGAGTGAGAAGCTTGCTCATCACTCGGTAGGATTTTTTCAACTTAGGCGAGTATTGGACTGCAGCTAAGCCCCTGAGTGAGAAGCTTGCTCATCACTCGGTAGGATTTTTTCAACTTAGGCGAGTACTGGACTGCAGCTAAGCCTCCGAGTGAGAGGCTTGCTCATTAGTCGGTAGGATTTGTTCAACTTAGGCGAAACAGGTTTGCAGCTGAGCCACCCACTGGGGGATTTCAGAAACACGCATAAGCAATCGATAATCTTTTTAGAAGACTGTAAAACTATTGTCTTTGATAAACAAAATACAAAGGTGTTTTTTATTACATCTCAGCAGGCTGAGTGTTTAAGTATAAAAGGGGCGAAGCAGCTCCGCATTCCAGGCGCGCGGCTCGTCTTTCTTGTGCTCGACGTCGTAAAGGTGGTACATCCATTGTGGAGCACTCTGGTGACCACGAAGGGGCCTTCCCAAGAGGGAGCAAGCTTGTGTGGTTTCTGCTGATCCACTCGGAGAACTAAGTCTCCCTCTTGAAATGCTCGACGCCTTACGTTTCTGGCATGGAATCGACGTAGGTCTTGCTGATAAATGGTTGATCGGATCAAGGCCATCTCTCTTTCTTCTTCAAGGAGGTCAACTACATCCTGTCGTGCTTGTTCTGCTTCTTCCTCTGTGAAAAGATCGACTCGGGGTGCATTGTGGAGCAAGTCACTCGGAAGTACAGCTTCGGCTCCATAAACCAAGAAAAACGGGGTTCTGCCAGTCGACCGATTGGGAGTTGTCCTCAATCCCCATAATACTGATGGAAGTTCGTTGACCCAGGCTCCTGCTGCGTGTTTGAGGTCACGCATCAGTCGAGGTTTCAGCCCGTTGAGAATCAATCCATTTGCTCTTTCATCCTGCCCATTCGACTGGGGGTGGGCGACCGAGGCATAGTCGACTCGAGTACCTTGTGAAGCACAAAAAGTCCTGAACTCATCCTAATCAAAGTTTGATCCATTGTCAGTGATGATGCTGTGCGGTACACCATATCCGAATGTTATCTCTCTGATGAAGCTGACAGCAGTACTGGCATCAAGGTTCTTGATAGGCTTGGCTTCAATCCACTTGGTGAACTTGTCGACTGCTACAAGCACATGAGTGAATCCACTCCTACCAGTCCTCAAAGGACCAACCATATCCAGTCCCCAAACAGCAAAAGGCCAGACGAGTGGAATGGTCTTCAGGACTGACGCAGTCTTGTGAGACATGTTGGAGTAAAACTGACAACCTTCACATTTGTCGACTATTTCTTGTGCCATCTCATTTGCCCGAGGCCAGTAAAATCCCGCTCGGTATGCTTTGGCCACAATGGTCCGAGAGGACGCATGGTGACCACAGGTCCCCGAGTGGATATCCTTGAGGATCACTCGACCTTCTTCAGGTGTTATGCATTTCTGGAAAACTCCAGTCACACTTTCTCTGAACAACTGTCCTCTTATCACAGTGAAGGCCTTAGATCGATAGATGATCTGTCGAGCCTCTTCTTCATCTGCTGGGAGTTCTCTTCTAAGAATGTATGCGATATATGGTACTGTCCAATCAGGGGTGATGACCAAAACTTCCATGATCAAGTCGACCACGGCTGGAATCTCGATTTTAGTCGGATCAGTGGCACTCTTCGGCTGTGGGGGCTCTTCACTGAAGGGATCTTCTTGAACTGAAGGTGCATGAATATGCTCCAGGAACACATTACTGGGAATGGCTTCTCTCTCAGAGCCTATCTTTGCCAGATCATCGGCTGCTTGATTTTTCAGTCGAGGGATGTCATGGAGCTCTAACCCCTCAAACCTATTTTCTAACTTTCTTACTGCATTGCAATAACTAGTCATGGCTGGGCTTCTGACGTCCCACTCCTTCATCACCTGATTGACCACTAAATCCGAGTCGCCGTAGACCATGAGGCGACGGATGCCGAGTGAAAATGCCATACGCAACCCATATAGAAGTGCCTCGTATTCGGCCTCATTGTTGGAGGAGTCAAAGTGAATCTGGAGAACATAACTGAGTTTGTCACCACGGGGGGAGACCAACACCACTCCAGCACCGGAACCATTCAGCATCTTGGACCCATCGAAGAACATGGTCCAATTCTCCGAGTGAATTTGGGCCGGAAGTTGCTGTTCGATCCACTCGGCAAGGAAATCAGCTATTGCTTGGGACTTAATAGCCTTCTTTGCTTCAAATTTGATATCCAGGGGAAGGAGTTCAATCGCCCACTTTGCCACTCGACCAGTTGCATCTCTGTTGTTCAAAATCTCCGATAATGGAGCGTCGCTGACGACTGTAACGAAATGATAAGAGAAATAGTGTGCAACCTTCTTTGTGGTCATGTAAATTCCATAAACAAGCTTCTGATAATAGGGATATCTTTGCTTTGATGGAGTCAGAACTTCAGAAACGTAATACACTGGGTGCTGAACTTTATAAGTTTTTCCTTCTTCTTCCCATCGACCGTGAGTACTGTACTGACAACTTGTCCAGTGGCTGCAATGTAAAGCAGTAAATGCTCTTTGCTGATTGGTGCAGCAAGCACCGGCTGGGTGGAAAGCAGGGCTTTGAGCTCTACAAACGCTGCATCAACTTCGGGAGTCCACTCGAACTTATCAGACTTCTTCATCAGTCGGTAAAGAGGCAGTGCCTTTTCACCGAGATGAGAAATGAATCAACTCAAGGCGGCCAAACAACCAGTAAGCTTTTGGACATCATGCACATGCACAGGGTGTTTCATCCGAAGAATGGCACCAACTTTCTCTGGGTTAGTGTCGATCCCTCGTTCGGAAATGAGGAAACCGAGTAACTTTCCACCAGGAACTCCAAATGTGCACTTTGATGGGTTAGCTTGATATCATACCTTCTGAGGTTGGCAAAGGTTTCGGCAAGGTTAGCCAGCAGGTCGGAACCTTTACGTGACTTGACTACAATGTCATCCATGTATGCTTCCACATTCCGACTGATTTGAGTGAGTAGACACTTCTGGATCATCCTCATGAATGTGGCTCCGGCGTTCTTCAGGCCGAATGGCATAGTGACATAACAGAAACACCCGAATGGAGTGATGAAAGCCGTTTTTATCTCATCGGGTCCATACAGTCGGATCTGACGGTACCCGGAATAGGCGTCCAAGAAGGACAAACGCTCACACCCCGCAGTTGAGTCGACAATTTGGTCGATGCGGGGAAGAGGAAAATGATCTTTCGGGCAGGCCCGATTGATATGCTTGAAGTCAATGCACATGCGAAGTGAATCATCCTTCTTCGGGACCATGACAACATTGGTGAGCCACTCGGAGTGGTAAATCTCTCGGATGAACTCAGCTGCCAGGAGCCGAGCCACTTCCTCGCCAATTGCTTTTCTATTCTGGACGGCGGACCGTCGGAGACTCGCAAACGATGCTCAGCCAGTCCCCTGGGTACACCCAGCATGTCAGAAGGTTTCCATGCAAAGATGTCCCAGTTCTCACGGAGGAACTGGATGAACGCTTCTTCCTATTTGCTATCGAGTGTTGACGAGATATGGGTCGGAGAAGCATTGGGATCGGTCGGGTGGATATGAATCGGCTTCGTTTCCCCTGACGACTGAAATGCAGACTCTATGGCAGGCTTCTTGGCTCGCAGCAAATCACTCGGATCTGCATTTTTCTGGTACTCTTGCAGTTCCACTACTGCCATTTGTGCATCGGCAATTTTTGAGCCCTTCTGGAAGCACTCTTCTGCCTTCTGCTGATTGCCAGTGACAGTGATTACTCCTTTGGGGCCAGGCATCTTCAATTTGAGATACACGTAACATGGCCGAGCCATAAAACGTGCATAAGTGGGTCTCCCCAGAATGGCATGGTAAGCACTCTTGAAATCCACTACCTCAAACATCAACTTTTCCTTGTGGTAATTCTTGGAATCACCAAAAACCACATCAAGTGCGATCTGGCCGAGTGACTGAGCCTTCTTGCCGGGTATAAAACCGTGGAAACTCATGTTGCTTTCACTAAGCTTGGACATCGGAATGCCCATTCCCTTCAAGGTTTCAGCATAAAGGATATTCAGGCCACTGCCACCATCCATCAACACTTTAGTCAGTCGAGTGCCTTCGACTACTGGGTCGACCACCAGTGCTTGCCTCCCAGGGGTGGCTATATGCGCTGGGTGGTCCGACTGGTTGAATTTGATGGCAGTCTGGGACCACTTCAGATAACTGGGTGTTGTAGTAGCAACCATGTTTACTTCCCTGTTAATAACCTTCAACCGACTTTTGCTTTCAACATCAGCAAAAAACATCAGTGTGGAGTTGACCTTGAGAAAACCATCATCATCTTCTTCCCTATCCTCACCTCCGTCCGACTCCTTTTCCTTTTCCTTGGGTTGTTTCTCTCGGAACTGCTGGATCAGGAAACGACACTGTCGAGTGGTGTGTTTAGGGTAAATGATGTTCCCTCTTCATCTTTTTTGGTATGAATATGGCATGGTAAATCCAACACATCATTCCCATCTTTATCCTTAACTTTTTTGGGAGTCCAGGGCCCTTTGGGCTTTCCTTTGGACTTTCCTTGGGCAACAGCTAAAGCTTCACCAGGAGCAGCTGGTTCGGCCTTTCACTTCTGTTTCCGACTGGAATTCCCTCCTCCGGTTTCTTTGGCGACTGTTTTGTGTTTGCCACTCCGAAGTCGGTCTTCCTCTTCACCATTGGCATATTTGGTGGCAATCTCCATCATCCGAGTCAGAGTCATATCTCCTGTCCGACCGAATTTTAGATTCAACTCCCAATACTTAACGCCTTCCTTGAAGGCACAAATTTCTTGGTGATCTGACACATTCTCCACTGTATGGTGCAACGTGATCCATCTCTAGATATAATCCCTCAAAGTTTCATTCGGTTTCTGGACACAACACTGCAATTCTGTCAACCCTGCCGGCCTTTTGCAAGTGCCTTCAAAGGTCCTAACAAACACTCGAGCAAGTTCCTCCCAACTATATATGCTGCCAGGAGCCAACTAATTCAACCACGCTCTGGCAGAGCCCTCCAACATCAAGGGGAGGTGCTTCATGGCCACATCATCATTGCCACCACCAATCTGCACAGCAACTCGCTAATCCTCAAGACAAGTGTCTGGCTTGGATTCGCCGGTGAACTTGCTGACTCCACTCGCCAACCTGAAGTTGGGAGGAATCACTGCTGCTCTGATGGCTCTGCTGAAACACTCGGGTCCTGAAACGTGCACCCTGCTTCCAGTCGTATGATCTCTATCGTGGCCTTCTCTGTGAGCTCTGTTCCTATCAACCAGACCTTGAACGAGGATAGACCTTGCATCAGAACCTGGCTCTCTAGGGTCGACTGGAATTCTTCGTTCGCCGCTGTGGGGGCGCCTGTCATCTTGCCGACGAGGCACGTATGACCCACTCCTCGGAGGAGGCGTGGGCACTCGACGACGGTCATCATGGTCGAGTCGATGATCATACTGCTCACGGTTCCTGTACTGATCTTGCTGGTACCCATGTCCCTCACGCCGCGGAGGTGATCTCGGGCTATGGGTAGACTGGACAGTATCCGCCACCACAGACCTGCTATGAATCCTATTCCGCGACTGAGATACTGCTGTATTCTGCTCCCCCACTGCCCGGAGTAAAGCCCGGATCTGCATCAAACCTCGGCCAGCTTCTGACTGGGAAGGTTGAATTGACTCTGCTACTCGAGCTACAGATGTGAGATTCTGGATCGGAGTTCGGTATACCTGAGTCGGAGGCGGAAAAAGTTGTCGTCGACTGGACTCGGGAATCCGCTGCCGAGCACGCTCGTCAAGTGCATGCTGGAGGTTCTCCAGTCGAGTGCGCTCAACCAAGTTGGCCAAGCACGCCTCGTCCAAGGCCTGGGCCTCAGGGGTTTCTCAAACGATAGGAGTGTGAAGTGTATCCATATTACGGCGGCGAAGATCTTCCCTCCGCTGCAAAGAGAGGGGTTCTGGGCGGTACTCCTCATGAACACGCGGCGGATCACCGCCGCCATCGCCACCGCCTTCACGGGTGAAGCCAGGAGGACTGCGTGGTCCATTGACCATCAAGACTTCCGCCGCGGGGTCGCTGCTATCGCATTCGGACGCAGTCTTGACGGAGCCAGTCAACAGATCGAATAGGCCGTAGAAAGTTTCATCGGGCTCGATCACTGTGATTTGTGGGATGGCTGATTGGCGGGCCACCGCGTGCCTCACCCATCGCTAAAGCCGTGACCGACCGGATCGCTGGCGCCGGCAAACAACGAAGAGGGAGGTTGCCATAGGAGCCGACTGATATGGAGTCGACGGTTGCCGAAGAAGGACGCCGCGAACGCATGCGCGGGAGTGCGTCGCCCCGCAGACGGGGAGCGCCTCGACGTCGAGTGGAGCCTTGCGGAGCCAGGCGGAGTCATCGGCGATGAAGAGGAGTGCGCCATGATGGATCTCGCGGCCATCAGCCAATCCTCTGCCGGAAACCATGATGATGGGAATCGGAAGAATCGCAACTTCTCCAATAAACTGCTAAGACACCTGCCCCACAGTGGGCGCCAACTGTCGTGGATCTAATACTGACAGTAAAATGGGGGGTAGGAATGAGGAGGCAAGATCCTAGCTATGGAGTAGTTGTACACACGAGTTTTACGAGTTCAGGCCCTTCTAGGAAGAAGTAACAGCCCTACGTCTCGATGCCCTGAGGCGGTCGAATGGATTATATGTGTGTGTGAGTTTACAAAATATGCGAATCCTTGTGCCTGTGGAGGGGGGTGGCTTATATAGAGTTCGCCAGGACACCAGCCAGCCCACGTTACAAAGGGTTTAAGGTACATTAAAGGGAGACGTTATTGGTAACGCTAGTAAATAAAGAGACATAATGACCATTAAAGCTATGAGGTGATGTCCGACCGTTGCAGTTCGGAGCGACCTTAGACCTTCTGGTGGTCGAGTGACAGTCTCCGCGGTCGAGTGACTTCAAGTCTTCCGAGTGGACGTCCTCATGGTCGAGTGGATGATGACTCTTCTTCGAATGCTTCTGGTTTGAAGGTGACGTCCTTGGGGAGGGTGTCTAGGTCAGGCCTATGACCCTACCCTAGGTACATATCTTCATCACCCCTCTCCCCTCCCTCCAACCTATATATACTAGATGCTTTGGGCACTTTTAGACACAAGTTTTGGGGCCTCCTATAGTTCCTCTAGTTGTAGTTCTAGTTGATCATGGTTAGTCAATTAGAGCTTGACCTAGATCCTCTAATCCTCATAATTAGAAGCCCATTGTGGTTCTAATGTCCTCCCTCTAATTCTTCGACGATGATTAGCTCTGAACTCTGAAGCGTTGCCGGATCGTGAAGACCGTACGCTTGCAACCAAGTTGACAGGCTGTACTTTCGGTCTTCCATTCAAGGGATCATCGCGGGATCGTCCCTAGTGGTGGGGACTCCAAGTATGATCTACACCGGCTCGTCTACTTCTGGTGCACTCCGAAGTCGGTAACAATCGTTGATCCAAACCTTATATGTATCTTCATATTGTTCCTGGGTGATTGTAGGGCGATTTTTTTGTTTTCTACTACGTTTTCCAACATTCCAGTGAAGGAAATATGCCCTAGAGGCAATAATAAAGTTGTTATTTTATATTTACTTATTCATGATAAAGGTTTATTATTCATGCTAGAATTGTATTTTCTTATTCCTCTATTGGTTATTGACTAGAGAGGTGTCTCAGTCATGTCTACATAGTTCTCGAACCCGTAGGGTCCGCACGCTTAACGTTCGTTGACGATATAATATTATATGAGTTATGGGATTTGGTGACCGAATATGGCTTGGAGTCTCGGATGAGATCAAGGACATGACGAGGAGTCTCAAAATGGTCAAGAGGTAAAGATTGATATATAGGACGATGGTATTCGGACACCAGAAGTGTTCCGGAGGGTATTGGGTACTTATCGGGTCACCGGAAAGGAGTTTCGGGCACCCCCCTGCAAAGATATGTGCCTTATGGGCCAAGTGAGGGAACACACCAGCCCTGGTGCACCCCTATGGAGGCGAGCCCTATGAGGAGGAGGAGGAAAGTGAGGAGGGCAAGGAAAGTGTGCATTAGGATTCCTACTTCCTTCCCTCTCCCTCCCCCCTTTTCCTTCCCCCTCGGTTATATATGGCAGGGGGCGCGCGGGGCTTGGGAGGAACTCCAAGTAGGATTCCTCCTACTTGGGTGCCTCCTATGGCTGCTCCACCCTCCTAAAGGAAATATGCCCTATAGGCAATACTAAAGTTGTTATTTTATATTTCCTTATATCATGATAAATGTTTATTATCCATGCTATAATTGTATTAACCGGAAACTTGATACATGTGTGGATAATAGACAAAACAACATGTCCCTAGTAAGCAGGGCCGGCCCATAGGCCGGGGCAACGGGGCGACCACCCTGGGCCCCTGGGAGGTAGGGGCCCCAACCCACGTAGTAGTATGTTATACATTAAGGCCCAAGCCCACCACGTAGCTACCACTCACGGGCTGAAATAATCAATAGCTAGTTTAGCTACGCTGCTGCAGTGCTCCATCAATCTCCTTCGGTCTCGTCTCCAGTTTCCTCGCCCCCTGGGCTCCTCCCCAAATTCTCCAATCCCAAAGAACAGTGCCGCCCCTCCAGTGCATTTCCAAATTCGAGGCACCACTCCGTCCATCCATTAATGGAGACCAATGATGCTATTCCTCTCCCCAATCATCTCTCTTTGCAACCTCAACGTTCCACATCTGATTGCACACACTTGAGGCATCACCGCATCAAAGATGGTACGTCTACCTCCTTCCCCTAATCAAGTACTCTTTTGATTCAGTGTTAAATAGCCCGGCACTCCGCCTCTGATTGCTCCATCTGACATCTCCAATTCTTCTCTTCCTAGTTCTTACTCTAGTGGCCTGTTCTTCAAAGCTTCATTGGATCCATGCACAAAAACAAAACAAAAAAAAGCTTCATTGGATCCAGGGATTAGAAGGGGAGACGGGGAATGAGTGTTGTATCCTTGCAGATCTGGGAAGCTACATCGACAATTCGACATCAAGCCATATGCCTATATTCAGGTGCTTTTCTCCTTGTATTGACTGTTTTTCTGTAATTTTTTGGTGATATGTCTTCTGAAAAATGTTTATCAGTGAGAAAAGAAAGTGAAAGAAAAACAGTATATTATTGCTACTTTATGCATTGAGAAAGAAAATTTGGATGAAATATATATTGATGTGGTTGTTGACGACTTTTCTTCCGGAAGTGCTAGGAGAAATAAAAAGATCTGCATGTGTTTTTTTCACCTCCCTTGCGGTTTTAGTTCAAAGTTCATCAATCTATGCTTGTATTTACTAAATTGCTTTGGACATACAATATATTCTGAATTTTTATTTGTACACAAGGGCCCCATTTTGTCGTCCCGCCCCAGGGCCCCGAATATGTATGGACCGGCCCTGCTAGTAAGCCTCACTAGACTAGCTCGTTAATCAAAGATGGTTAAGTTTCCTAACCATAGACATGTGTTGTCATTTGATGAACAGGATCACATCATTAGGAGAATGATGTGATGGAAAAGACCCATCCGTTAGCATAGCATAATGATCGTTAAGTTTTATTGCTATTGCTTTCTTCATGACTTATACATATTCCTTTGACTATGAGATTATGCAACTCCCGGATACCGGAGGAATACCTTGTGTGCTATCAAACGTCACAACGTAACTGGGTGATTATAAAGATGCTCTACAGGTATCTCTGAATGTGTTTGTTGGGTTGGCATAGATCGAGATTAGGATTTTCACTCCGAGTATCGGAGAGGTATCTCTAGGCCTTCTTGGTAATGCAGAGCATAATAAGCCTTGCAAGCAATGCGACTGATGAGTTAGTTATGGGATGATGCATTATGGAACGAGTAAAGAGACTTGCCGGTAACGAGATTGAACAAGGTATGGAGATAACAATGATCGAATCTCGGGCAAGTAAAATACCAATGGCAAAGGGAATAACGTATGTTGTCATTATGGTACGACCAATAAAGATCTTTGTAGAATATGTGGGAACCAATGTCAGCATCCAGGCTCCGCTGTTGGTTATTGACCGGAGAGGTGTCTCGGTCATGTCTACATAGTTCTCGAACCCGTAGGGTCCGCACGCTTAATGTTGATGTTGATTTTGTATTATATGATTTATGTGATTTGGTGACCGAATGTTGTTTGGAGTCCCGGATGAGATCACGGAAATGACAAGGAGTCTCGAAATGGTTGAGATGTAAAGATTCATACATTGGATGATGATATTCGGACACCGGAAGTGTTCCGGGGGTACCGGGTCATATCTGGTCACCAGAACGGGTTCCGGGCATCCCCCCGGCAACTACATGGGCCTTAGTGGGCCAAGAGGGGGACAACCAGCCCCTAAGGGGCTGGTGCGCCTGTCGGTGTACTAAAGTAGGGGTACCCTTAGTACCCCGAACTTGTGCACGGGCAGTCGCAGCGTCCCGCGGCAAGGCCTGCCAGGTCACCGCCAAGATCCTCCGTGGTCCCTTTGAAGACCATTCAAGAACAAAGTACTCAAGACAAGACCCCGGCAAGAGGAGCTTGCCGGGAAGAAGGCAAGACCCCGGCAACAGGAGCTTGCCAGGAAGGCCATCAGAAGCATCCCAAGGCCCCGGCAAGAGGCGCTTGCCGGGAAGACCATCCAAGGCATTCCAAGGAACTTGCCGCGGCACGCTACGTGCCCCAGCAAGGCCCGATGAGCGACAAGCTCCCGGAAGCGACAAGTCGACGGCCGCGGCAAGCCCCCACTCCACGCCCGCGCTCCAGCACATCCACCCACGTGTCGCTCCGGGGCCCCTCCCGAGCGCACGTGGCAGGAGGCTGTGCAGCTAGGGGCGTGCAGTGGCACGCAGGCGCTGACAAGACAACCATCGTGGCAAGACGGTGGCGTCCCTAGAGGTCCCTTTCGGTGCTGTCTAGGCGACACAGACGGGCATTTAATGCCCTTGTCCCCTGCCGTCAGGGTTAGGTATGATAACGCTGTAGCAGCTAGCTGTGCCTACTACAGCACCTAGCTGTGCCTACCCACGGCACCCTTTTCCACTTTTGCCCTCCGTTGCCCTATGTCGGTAACCCCTTGAGCATATAAAAGGAGGCCCGGGGCAACGTAGAGGGGGTTCGGTTCAGCGATTCCACACACTCACGCTCGATCTCGCTCCCGAGCTAGAAATCAATACCAATCCACAAAGCAGGAGTAGGGTTTTACGCATCCGTGCGGCCCGAACCTGGGTAAATCGCTCGCGTGCTTCGCCTCGATTTACTCCTCGCACGACCACACCGCCCGCGGGCTTCGCCTCGATCTGCTCTTTGCGCGACCTCCGCCCCCCACCGAACCAAAAGGGACCCGGACCGCCGGTCCCATAGGTGCCCGTGGATCAGCAGCCCTGGCATCTCTGGCGCGCCAGGTAGGGGGCGTCGAAGTTGTGTGAATCAGATCCGGCGTTCTTGCGAGCTAGATCTTCATCTTCTTCATCAACATGCCGCCGAAGAAGAAGGTTTCGGAGGCAGCTGCTCCGTCCGCGCCGAGCCACCCACCGCCGGAGCAAACGGATGGTGGGGCAGGCGCCGGCGGAAGGGCACGCATCGACGAGGGAACTCTCGGCGCTGCCAGGTCCCAAGGCAAGGCTGCGCTGCCCATCGGCGGCATGGCCGGCTCCCACAACGACCGGGCGCCCTCCAAGACCTCGGCGTCCGTGCATGCACCGCGCCCATCTCAGGAGGCGCGGGACCGACAGCTTCATGGTACTCACGGTACCATGCGCTCGCTGGATCAAGATCGAGCTGGTGGATCTTGGAGCGTCCAAGGCCACCATGCACATCAACACACCCAGAACAGATAAGTTGCCAAAGCCTGAGCAACCAGATCTCTAGTTTTTGAGTTATCTCCCCTGGATCGGCTCACTTTGTATGAGAAGCCTGTGCGCGGAAGAGCCAACTCGTAGCTGGCTGCGCACTTGCGTTGTTTCGAGCTCGCTCAACAACATTAGGTGAGCCACGGCCAGTTGCTACACTGGCCGCGCCCTTGCATTGTTTCGAGCCTGCTCAACAACGTAAGTTAGCTGCGGCTAGTTGCTACACTAGCCGCGCCCTTACTTTGCTTCGAGCCCCGCTCAGCAACTTAAGTGAGCTGCAGCTAGCTGCGACAAGGTTTCTTGCCGGTAGCGGCACCGCCGGTTCCGCGCTCAGCGCTCGCGGCCCTGGTGCCTGCGCCGGCAAGTTCCCTAAAAGCGTAGGGTAAAAACATGCAAAGTTGACGCCGAAGAGGGAAGGCCCTTACCGGGTGAAACGAGTCACAGGGCCCGGCGCTGTCCGCCTTGAGACCGAAGATAGCATCCCAGTGAGCAACTCCTGGAGCATCGAGCATCTTCGTAGTTTTACCCGTAAGGCGCGGTTGTCGGAACCCGTTCCGGCAACCACCTCTTGTACAAAGTCTTGCCGCTGTTGCATGTGATCCTTTGTCCGAGGCCGGGCGCAGATCCCGTGCGCAGCAGAGCTCGCGTGCTCCGCACATTTTGTCGATTTTATGCTTTCTATTTTCTGGCATATATGATCTGACATTTGTGCAGCACCAACCCCACGGTAAGCGATAACGAGCCGCAAGGCTCTATATCTTTATTTTCTCTTCTTTCTTTTCCTCCAAGGAAAGAAAGGTTCCCTCGCCCACAAGTTTGCCGGGGGGGAAGGGAGAAGAAAAGGGTATGGACCAGGCGTCGTTCAAGAATTTCGTCTTGCCGGGAAGCAAACGAAAGAAAAGCTAAGTTGCCAAAGTTTGAGTGGCCAAATTTTTTAAATTTCAAGTTATCTCCCTTGAACGACTGCACTTTGTATGGGAAACCTGTGCGCGGAGGAGCCAACTCGTAGCTGCCTGCGCACTTGCGTTGTTTCGAGCTCGCTCAACAACATTAGGTGAGCTGCGGCTAGTTGCTACACTAGCCGCGCCCTTGCATTGTTTTGAGCCTGCTCAACAACGTTAGTTAGCTGCGGCTAGTTGCTACACTAACCGCACCCTTACTTTGCTTCGAGCCCCGCTCAGCAACTTAAGTGAGCTGCAGCTAGTTGCGACAAGGTTTCTTGCCGGTAGCGGCACCGCCAGTTCCGCGCTCAGCGCTCGCGGTCTGGATGCCTGCACCGACAAGTTCCCTAAAAGCGTAGGGCAAAAACATACAAAGGGAGGAGTCAAGTAAAGGGAATAACATTGCAATGGCTACCTAGAAGAAAGTTATATTACAAAATAGCTTGTCTCAGCTCTAATAAATGTCTTCTATGACATAGCTAGCAGCGACAAGGAAAGAAGGAAGCCGGCGGCCTAGTCGACGCGGTCGCCCTCGACCCTCTTGATCCCGCTAACCTTGTCCACAATGGGTGCGACAAGGGCCTTGAGCTCTTCCTGATCGATATCAGGCGGCAAGGATCTGAGGATGTTGTGGAGGCGGAGGCCTGGATTGCGGAAGGCCACCTTCATCAACACCTTCTGAAGGGCTCCCGCGCAGATCTCGCGCGACTCATCGGCCAGCCGCTTCGGGATCTCATCCCGGAGCCGCTGGAGCGCCGTCGCCATGCCTTGGAAGAACATAGTGAGCTTGGCGCTTGGTTGGAGGTTCTCGTCGGAGGAGTACCCGAAGTCCTCCACCCCCAGCTGCGCCAGCTCCTTATCGATGTCCCCGGCAGCGTTCACGAGGCTCTCCGTCCAGTGCTCCACCGTATCCCTAAAGGCGTTTTGGGTGGTGGCAGCACTCTCCAGCAACGCCTTGTCGGCATCGATCTCCTTCTTCAGGGCCGCCTCCCGCTCCTTGGCGCCGTCCAGCGCCTTGGTCAAAGCGACCAACCTCGACTCGAGGGCGGCGTTGGAGTCCTTGGCGGCACTGAGCTCTTCGCCATATGCTTTGCGGTCAGCCTCCAGCTGCACCACCTTCATCTCCAGCACTTCTTTGGCGGCCTCGGCAGCGGCGGCAGCGTCCTTCGCTTGCTTAAGGGCTCCGCCAAGCTTCTCCTCGCGCGCGGCAAGTTCCTCCTCCTGAGCGTCGAGGTTGACCTTCCGCTGCGCCTGCTCACCCTCTTCCGCGGCTAGCTTCACGGCGGCCAGCCGCTGCAGCTCTTCGGCTTCGGCCTTCTCGAGGAGAAAGGCCTTCTTCGCCTCAGCGAGCTGCTCCCGCTCCTCCGCCAGGGATCGGAGAGCTTCCCGGTGGAAACCCCCGAGCTCGTCTGCGCGCTTCTCAATGTCTGCTCCCGCCTTCGCGACAAGCGCCTCGCGGGATTCCAGCTTGGCTTGTCGCGTGCGGTAGAGCGACATCAACCTGCGCAGAAGCCGCTCCTCCTCGGGCTCGTCGCTGCTGCTGTTTGGCGCGTCGACTAGCTTCAACCCCGCAGAGGCAAGCACTTCTCCGTCGAAGATCTCCCCCTCGACCGGCGCCCTGGGACTCGAAGCCCAGGGGAGGTTGATAAAGACGCCTTCGCCGGCCTTCAAGTAAGCGCTCGGCTGGGGCTCCTCGGTGCTTGGTGTCGCGGCTTCGGCGGATGGGTCGGTGGTCGGTGCAGCGCCTGGCGCTCCTGCGGCCCCAGGGCCGTCAGTACGATCGCAGATTCCTCGCCAGTTGCTGCGGCACCAGCCTTGGCGGCCTCGGCGCCGGCGGC
The DNA here is from genome assembly GCF_003073215.2 of Triticum urartu. Classification (NCBI taxonomy): domain Eukaryota; kingdom Viridiplantae; phylum Streptophyta; class Magnoliopsida; order Poales; family Poaceae; genus Triticum; species Triticum urartu. The sequence goes on from NC_053024.1 coordinate 478,746,899, forward strand.
GTCTCCAGCACCGGCAGCTTCGTCGGCGGCGGCCTCTATCTCCATCTGCTCCCCAGCGGATGGATCTGGCGACCGGCAAAGGGGAGAAGAGTCAAGCAAAATCCAGCAAAAACTCAAGAAGATCAGAAGAAGAGCCCAAGGGAAATTTCGAAGCAAGAAGATTACCTGTGCTGGGCTCGGTGGCCATGGTCTCTGCCGCTGGGGGGATGCTGGTGCCGTCCCTTGGCAGAGAGCTTCCCCTTGCCGGAGAGCCACCCCCTGCCGGAGAATCTCTTGCCGAAGAATTTTCCCTGGGCGGCGTAGTTGAAGCAGATGGCATGCCGGGGGCTGTCTCCGGACGCTCCTGGTGAGGCTGCTCTGCTCCTACGCAAGTCAACAAGCAAATATCAGCAAAGACAAGTACCCATGCGCGCCTCACCGCGGCAAATAGTTCACACACTTACGCTGGGGGCTGCCATGGAGGAAAATCGCCAGGTCCGGCAAGGTTGTCTCGGACGCGCCACCTGTTGTCGCAATGGGCACGTCCTCGACGATGACCGCCGGGGCCTTATTCGGCGTAACCTAGGCCGCGCGTGCCCGTGCACTGTTTTGGGCCTGGCCCAACAGCGCTCGGCACCGTTTCTGGCCCAGGCCCGGGGGCTCCTGTCGGTGTACTAAAGTAGGGGTACCCTTAGTACCCCGAACTTGTGCACGGGCAGTCGCAGCGTCCCGCGGCAAGGCCTGCCAGGTCACCGCCAAGATCCTCCGTGGTCCCTTTGAAGACCATTCAAGAACAAAGTACTCAAGACAAGACCCCGGCAAGAGGAGCTTGCCGGGAAGAAGGCAAGACCCCGGCAAGAGGAGCTTGCCGGGAAGGCCATCAGAAGCATCCCAAAGCCCCGGCAAGAGGCGCTTGCCGGGAAGACCACCCAAGGCATTCCAAGGAACTTGCCGCAGCGTGCTACGCGCCCCGGCAAGGCCCGGTGAGCGACAAGCTCCCGGAAGCGACAAGTCGACGGCCGCGGCAAGCCCCCACTCCACGCCCGCGCTCCAGCACATCCACCCACGTGTCGCTCCGGGGCCCCTCCCGAGCGCACGTGGCAGGAGGCTGTGCAGCTAGGGGCGTGCGGTGGCACGTAGGCGCTGACAAGACAACCATCGTGGCAAGACGGTGGCGTCCCTAGCGGTCCCTTTCGGTGCTGTCTAGGCGACACAGACGGGCATTTAATGCCCTTGTCCCCTGCCGTCAGGGTTAGGTATGATAACGCTGTAGCAGCTAGCTGTGCCTACTACAGCACCTAGCTGTGCCTACCCACGGCACCCTTTTCCACTTTTGCCCTCCGTTGCCCTATGTCGGTAACCCCTTGAGCATATAAAAGGAGGCCCGGGGCAATGTAGAGGGGGTTTGGTTCGGTTCGGTTCGGTTCGGTTCAGCGATTCCACACACTCACGCTCGATCTCGCTCCCGAGCTAGAAATCAATACCAATCCACAAAGCAGGAGTAGGGTTTTACGCATCCGTGTGGCCCGAACCTGGGTAAATCGCTCGCGTGCTTCGCCTCGATTTACTCCTCGCACGACCAAACCGCCCGCGGGCTTCGCCTCGATCTGCTCTTTGCGCGACCTCCGCCCCCCGCCGAACCAAAAGGGACCCGGACCGCCGGTCCCATAGGTGCCCGTGGATCAGCAGCCCCGGCAGCGCCCCTCCCATATGGGCTGGCCAAATTAATTGGATTAGAAAAGGGGAAGGAGGAAAGGAAAAAGGGAATAGGATTCCCCCTTCCCCCTCTTCCCTTCCTACTCCGAATAGGAATAGGAAAGGGGGAGGCCGAATTGGGGGGACCCCAAGTAGGATTCTGTTGGGGAACGTAGCATGCAATTTCAAAATTTTCCTACGCTCATGCAAGATCTATCTAGGAGATGCATAGCAACGAGAGGGGGAGAGTTTGTCCACGTACTCTCGTAGACCGAAAGTGGAAGCGTTTGACAACGCGGTTGATATAGTCGAACTTCTTCTCGCTCCGACCGATCAAGCACCGAACGTACGGCACCTCCAAGTTCTGCACATGTTCAGCTCGATGACGTCCCTCGAACTCTTGATCCAGCAAAGTGTCAAGGGAGAGTTTTGTCAGCACGACAGCGTGGTGACGGTGATGGTGAAGTGATCCGCGCAGGGCTTCGCCAAAGCACTACGATAATATTGACCGGAGGCGTAAACTGTGGAGGGGAGCGCCGCACACGGCTAGGAATAAATTTTATGTGTTCTAGCAGTGCCCCCCACCATATATATATAGTCGGGAGAGGGAGAGGGCTGCAAGGGGCGCCCCAAGTAGGAATAATCCTACTTGAGCGCCTCCTCCAAGTCGGCCTCCCCTCTTCCATATCCATCGGAGGTGGAAGGAAAGAGAGGGAGGTGGGGAAGGAAAGGGGGAGGCCGAATCCTCCCCTTTCCTTCTCCCTTCCATTCCTTTCCTTTTCCTCCTATTCAGCCTATAGGGGGCGCACCAGCCCCTTTTGGGGCTGGTCTGTCCAACTCTTGGCCCATTAGGCCCATATAGCTTGTGTGGGGTTGCCCGAAACCCCTTCCGGTGACCCGATACGTACCAGTACCCCCAGAACACTTCCGGTGTCTGAATACTATCGTCCTATATATGAATATTTACCTCTTGACCATTTCGAGACTCCCCGTCATGTCCTTGATCTCATCCGGGACTTCGGACAACATTCGTTCACCAAATCAGATAACTCATATAATACAAAATCGTCATCGAACGTTAAGCGTGCGGACCCTACGGGTTCGAGAACTATGTAGACATGACCGAGACACCTCTCCAGTCAATAACCAACAAAGGAACCTGGATGCTCATATTGGTTCCCACATATTCTATGAAGATCTTTATCGGTCGTACCGTAATGACAACATACGTTATTTCCTTTGTCATCATATGTTACTTGCCCGAGATTCAATCGTCGGTATCTTCATACCTAGTTCAATCTCGTTACAGCAAGTCTCTTTACTCGTTCCGTAATACATCATCCCGCAACTAACTCATTAGTCACATTGCTTGCAAGGCTTATTATGACGTGCATTACCGAGAGGGCCCAGAGATACCTCTTCGATACTCGCAGTGACAAATCCTAATCTCGATCTATGCCAACCCAACAAACACCTTCGAAGATACATGTAGATCAGCTTTATAATCACCCAGTTACGTTATGACGTTTGATAGCACACAAGGTATTCCTCCGGTATCCAGGAGTTGCATAATCTCATAGTCAAAGGAATATGTACATGACATGAAGAAACCAATAGCAATAAAACTTAACAATCACTATGCTAAGCTAACGGATGGGTCTTGTCCATAACATCATTCTCCTAATGATGTGATCCCGTTCATCAAATGAAAACACATGTCCATGGTTAGGAAACTTAACCATCTTTGATTAACGAGTAGAGGCTTACTCGGGACACGGTGTTTTGTCTATGTATCCACACATGTATCAAGTTTCCCATTAATACAATTCTAACATGAATAATAAACATTTATCATGAATAAGGAAATATAAAATAACAACTTTATTCTTGCCTCTAGGGCATATTTCCTTCAGATTCCTCCTACTTGGGGCGCCCCCTTGGCTGCCTCTCCTCCCCTCCAACCTATATATATGAAGGGGGCACCGCTAGAACACACACCAACAATTGTTAGCCATGTGCGGCGCCCCCCTCCACAGCTTACGCCTCCGGTCATATCTTCGTAGTGCTTAGGCGAAGCCCTGCGCGGATCGCTTCACCATCACTGTCACCACGCCGTCGTGACGACGAAACTCTCCCTTGAAACTTTGCTGGACCAAGAGTTCGAGGGACGTCATCGAGCTGAACGTGTGCAGAACTCGGAGGTGTCGTACGTTCGGTGCTTGATCGGTCAGAACGAGAAGAAGTTCGACTACATCAACCGCGTTGTCAAACACTTCCGCTTTCGGTCTATGAGGATATGTGGACACACTCTCCCCCTCTCGTTGCTATGCATATCCTAGATAGATCTTGCGTGATCGTAGGAATTTTTTTGAAATTGCATGCTACGTTCCCCAACAGTGGCATCCGAGCCAGGGTCTATGCGTAGATGATATACATGAGTAGAACACAAAGGGTTGTGGGCGGTGATAGTCATACTGCTTACCACTAATGTCTTATTTTGATTCGGCGGTATTGTTGGATGAAGCGGCCCGGACCAACCTTACATGACCACGTTCATGAGATCGGTTCCACCGATAGACATGCAACTATTTTAGCATAAAGGTGGCTGGCGGGTGTTTGTTTCTCCAACTTTAGTTGAATCGCTTTTGATTACGACCGGTCCTTGTTGAAGGTTAAAACAACAAAGTTAACGAAACATCGTTGTGGTTTTGATGCGTAGGTAAGAAAGGTTCTTACCAGAAGACCGTAGCAGCCACGTAAAACTTGCAACAACAGAGTAGAGGACGTCTAACTTATTTTTGCAGGGCATGTTGTGATGTGATATGGTCAAGACATGATGTTATATACGTTGTTGTATGAGATGATCATGTTTTGTAAAAGTTATCGACAACTGGTAGGAGCCTTATGGTTGTCTAATACGTCTCCAACGTATCTACTTTTCCAAACACTTTTGCCCTTGTTTTGGACTCTAACTTGCATGATTTGAATGGAACTAACCCGGACTGACGCTGTTTTCAGCAGAATTACCATGGTGTTATTTATGTGCAGGAGCAAACATTCTCGGAATGACCTGAAACTTTACGGAGACACTTTTCAGAAAATAAGAAAAATACCTGCCAAAGATGAAGGCCAGGGGGCCACCACCTTGCCACGAGGGTGGGGGGCGCGCCTGCCCACCTAGGGCGCGCCCCCTACCTCGTGTGTAACATCCCAAATTTTCAATTTGGATTGTTATACATTAAATCATAAATGCATATCATATTTTATTTTTTTGCATTTTGGTTTATCCTAGAAATTTCCACGCAACTCAAGGATCCACGGAGAGAGTTGGGAAATTCTTTATTTTCATATTTGAGTTTTCTCAAATTGTGAGAATAGGATCATTTGATTTTATTATTTTATCATCAATTATTTCTATTACAAAAATATGAGAGAGGGAATAAAATGACTTTCCCAAAATAAAGAAATATTGAGGATTTAACAATAAAATCAAATAAGATTTTATTTCAGAGTTTTTCGTTATTTTATTTGAATTTACGAAAAATGTGCGTTTTTCAAAATTGCATTTAGGCCCCAAATAAATGTTCACCTTGTGCGGCTTGATTTTAAAAGCCCGGGAAAATTTATTTCGGGATTTTTGGAGTCCGTTTAGTATTTCTTTTTATTTTTCTTCCACGTGTAATTATTTAAAAAAAACAAACCGACCTTCGGGCCGTGTCCGACCCGGACTCCGGCCCGACTCGCCCTTATAAGCCGGGGGGAGGCCCAGCCAGAGCCAAACCCTAGCCCGAGCCGCCACCAGCCCCGCCCGCCGCCGCCGCCGCCGACCTGTCGCCCGAGGTTCGCCGCGCCTCGAAATCCGTGCCGCCATTTTTTTTGAAAAACCGTTCGGTTTTTCCGTCGGTTTTCCGTCGGTTTTTTTAGTTTCGGTTTTTTTAAATAGATCGGTTTTTCCGATTTATTTAAATAGCGAGCGTTCGTCCGTTCATTCGTTCTAGCGAACGTTCGTCGTTTTTTTCTTTTTCTCGGATTAAATCCGTGATTTTTCTTATCGCGATTCCTGATCCGATTTTCGTATTAGTATAACTTTTCGGTCGTTTATCGGAATCAGGCGATTCAAGCGCCTGGAGTTTCGTCTCAAAACCCTTTATCCGTTTAACCAACTTAAACAAGTTTTTGATACTGTAAAAATTGCCCTAGATCCAGATTAGTAGAATGAAGTTGTGTTCTTTCGCCGTTTGACTTTCGTTGCTTCGTTTGATTTGATTCTTTTTGCAAACCAGAGTTCTTACGTTGAACCTTCTGGTTAGATCACTTATTTGAGTTTTACCCATGCATTAGATGAGTACTTATTCTATGCTTGTTTGTTTGTTTGCGATAGAGTACCCGGAGTGCGCCGCTTGTTACTTCGAATCGCTAGGTTTCCCGGATCATCAGCAAGGCAAGTAACACTTTGATCATACCTTTCCTACTACCCAGTTTTATTGCATTAGATCAATCCTCACACATTGCATGATTAGGATCTAATTAAATTGTGGGTGGGGAAGTAGTTGAGGTAGTACCTATTACCTGTTTATTATCAAACCTTTGGGAGTTACTTCTACGTTTGCTTATTGTGCCATGCTATGCTAGTAGACGTGGATTGGGTGAGTGATATCCATGACAGATGTGAGTATTGTTAATTAATGGTTTATCTAAGGTGGCAACTTAAACACACATCTGGGTGGATTGAGGCACCTGGGTAATCCAGGATTTGCCTGTTTTTTCTTTTGGACCGCCACCCAGGCTCAAAGGGATCATGAGACTATTCATACTAGAAACTTCCGTGTGCAGCCACAAGCCATTATGGGCTCTGGCGTAGTTGATTAAGTCATGCGAACTCTTACAGGGTAGACTAGCAGATGTAGGGTAAAGTAGGTGTAACGGTCTATCCATCGTAAGGTGCTAGTGCTTCTGAAAGACTATGTCTCGGTCATCCGTCTTCTCAAACACCATGTAGTGCGAGAAACCAAACGGAGGCGATCAAGTCTTGTGGGGAAAAGTGCGCAAACCTCTGCAGAGTGTATAAACTAATCATGGTTAGCCGTGTCCCCGGTTATGGACGTTTGAGTATCTACTACTTGGGTTATCATGTGAATCTCAACATGTTACTCTAAATTAATTTTGTTGGGTTTTGTTAATGATGATGCTTAATTGGGATTGAGAATGCTGTCAACCATTCTCAATGTTTAACAACTACCATGATAGTTAAATAAATTTATTCCTTTGCAGTAGGGAAAAATTGGCTTTATGCAAAACTGTAACCATAGAGCATTCCACCAGCCAAATATGCATATAATATAGCTGTTTCATTCCATTATTCTCTATGTGTTACATTGCCAGCATATTCCATGTGCTGACCCGTTTCGGGCTGCAACGTTAATGTTGCAGACTTTTCAGACGATGATTAAGGAGTTTTAGGTCGTGGTTCTATACTCAGTGATGCCGTTGGAGTTGATGGACTCACTTATCTTCCAAGCCTTCCGCTGTTATCGTTATTAGATGGCCTTAAGCCATATTTATTGTAATAAGTTCTCTATTGAGACACTCGATGTAATAAGTGTGTGATTGCTACTCTATTATAAATCCTCTGAGTACTGTGTGGTGTCAGCATTACTGATCCAGGGATGACACCGGAGCACAGAGATTAGACTGTTTGAGGTCTGGTCACTACAGAGATGGTATCAGAGCACACGCTGACTGTAGGACACAACCACTAAGCTAAAGACCTAGATCACTATTTATTCTCTTCTTTTTTGACCTCTCATCTTTTCTACTCTTTAGGATGGCGGATGCAAGGAACAAGTTCACGCAACCGGATGAAGATACACCCTTTGGATGTCACTTGAAGGAAGTCACTAGATACCTGAACATAGGAGTACCAAGCTTCACCGGAACCTACAACGCCACTTTACCTGAAGAAGAGCGCTGGATGATTCAAGTTCAAGTTCCAGGAAGGACGTTCATGCCAGTCACTGAGCCCATAGAGTTTTCTTTTGATGCACCAACTTGGAGTCTAGAAAAGAGCATGGCAGCTCACATCGCCATGGGACGCATTGGAGAAGTCTACCGCAATGATCTCAAGGATACTATCTACCAGATATGTGGACGCCGAGATAAGCACTGGGAGATGATCAGCACCAGGAAGGATAGATCAATTGCAGCTTTTATCCAGGAGTTAAACCAGCACATTCGACGACAGGAGAACCAGATGTGCGCAGACATGATAGATCTAAAGAAGGCAAGGACAAGAATCAAGGAACTGGAGGAAGAACTCAAGGCTACACGTGAAGATTATGAAGAGGAAATTGAAGTATTGGTGGATAAGAATGCCGACCTAACAATGAAGCTAGCAATATTTATGGGAGGCCCTACACCAGTAGATGAAGACGAAGAACCCAAGGAGATTAGCCTGGAAGACTACATCATCATCGACGACACCGACTCGGATCCAGATGATAGCGATGATGACTATATTGATGAAGCTGGAGCAGATATCATGGAGTCTGCAACCGAAGAATATTTCTAGTAGACCACCTCATCAGTAGTAGTAGTCCACCATGTAAATACAGTAGTCCGAGCACTTTTGTGATAGTTAGATCGGTTGTATGCCCTTGTTTAATTGAATGAAGTGAATTGTTTGCTTTTGCCTCATGAGCATATGGGTAGTGTTTTCTCTTTAGACCCCCTCTATTCTTACATCTCATCTTTTCTAAACCCTCAGATGCCTCCGAGACGTGACCCCGGATTTACCTTTCCACCGGAGCTCACCCAGTTGATCCAGCAGCAGAACACATTGATGCAGTTGCTAGTCCAGAATCAGAATCAGGGGAACAACAACAACAACCCACCACCACCACCACCTGTTGATCACTTAGCCCGTTTTCTTAGGCTGAATCCGCCGGTGTTTTCCAGTAGCACCGAGCCGATAGTAGCAGATGATTGACTCCGCAAGACAGCTAGAGAGTTGACCACAGCAGGATGCACAGATGCGGAGAAGGTGAAGTTCACCGCACATCAGCTAGAAGGACCCACAACATCATGGTGGGATAATTTCACAGCCACTTTCCCTGTCGACACTGTCACATGGGACCAGTTTCAGCATGCCTTTCGTACTGCCCTTGTTTCAGCAGGAGCTATGGCCATGAAGAAGCGTGAGTTTCGCAACTTGCGCCAAGGAGGACGGACAGTTGGCCAGTATGTGGAGGACTCTAGTAAGTTAGCACGTTCTGCCCCAGATGACGTTGCTACGGATGCAGCTAAGCAGGAGAAGTTTTTGGAAGGGCTGAATGATGAGTTGAGCACGCAGTTGATGGTAGCAACCTTCAACAACTATCAGGAGTTGGTAGACTGTGCTCTTATGATTGAAGGCAACCAGCAGCAAATTGAGAATCGCAAGAGGAAGTATGGACAAGGAAAGTACAATTCAGGAGCTCAACAGAGGCCACGTTTTACCCCTAGATCGGGAGGACATTTTCAGCATACTCATGGAGGAGGTAGCTCGCACAATCACAATGGCACCAAGAATGGTAATGGCAATGGAGGAAGTAACGGCCAGAATCGCACCAACCCAACAACCCCAGCCAAGAAGGACCTGAGCCAAGTCACTTGCTTTAAGTGTTAGAAGACTGGACATTATGCCAATGAATGTCCTGAAGGCCAGAATGGCAATGGAAGTTCTAGAAGAAGCCGAACCCTTTCAACAGGGGACAGGTGAACCACGTTAACGTGGAGGAGGTTGAAGAGCAGCCGGATGCCGTAATCGGTAAGTTTTTGGTTAAGTCATTTACTGCACTCGTTCTTTTTGATACTGGTGCATCGCATTCATACATATCAAGGGGATTTGTGGATAAGTATAACATGCCCACTAAGGTTCTTAGAACACCTATGCTAGTAAGCTCACCAGGAGCGGAGTATATGGCCAGTCAAGGATGTTTTCAAGTGCCATTCAGTATAGGTAGGCATGTGTTTCCCTCGGATTTGATCATTTTGGAATCACAAGGTTTGGATGTAATTCTGGGTATGGATTGGCTGTCGATGTATGGAGGAAACATCGATTGCGCCAGTAAGACAATTTTGCTTACTACCCCAGAAGGGAGAAGGATCAAGTATGTATCCCGGCATGTGCCAAAAGGGACCCAAGTAAATTGCTTAACAGGAGTAGTGCAGGAAGAAGTACCAGTGGTAAGGGATTTCCCTGAAGTATTTCCAAAAGAGTTGCCAGGCATGCCACCGGATAGAGATATTGAGTTTTTGATTGAGCTACTGCCAGGCACAGGGCCAATATCAAAGAGACCATACAGGATGCCCGCAAAGGATTTGGTGGAAATTAAGAAGCGGATTAAGGAGTTACTGGATAAGGGATATATTCGCCCAAGTTCTTTGCCTTGGGGATCGCCAGTACTTCTAGTGGAGAAGAAGGATGGATCGTTAAGGATGGTTGTTGATTATTGAGGATTGAATGAAGTAACGATCAAAAACAAGTACCCACTACCAATGATCAATGATCTGTTTGATCGATTGCAAGGAGCTAAGGTATTTTCCAAGATCGATCTGTGATCAGGATACCACCAGTTGAAGATTCGGGAACATGATATACCCAAGACGGCTTTTACCACCAGGTATGGGTTGTACGAGTATACCGTTATGTCATTTGGTCTGACTAACGCACCCGCATATTTTATGAACATGATGAACAAAGTATTTATGGAGTTTTTGGATAAGTTCGTCGTAGTGTTTATTGATGATATCCTGGTTTACTCGAAAAATGAAGAGGAACATAAGGAACATTTGCGTCTGGTTCTTGGAAAGCTCAGAGAACATCAATTATATGCCAAGTTTAGCAAATGTGAGTTTTGGTTGAAGGAAGTAGGATTCCTCGGACACGTTATATCTGGAGAAGGTATAGCAGTTGATCCCACTAAAGTTGATACCGTGACCAAGTGGGAAGCACCAACTACCGTGGGGGAGATCCGGAGTTTTCTTGGACTCGCATGATACTACCGGAGATTTATTGAGAATTTCTCAAAGATTGCGAAGCTTATGACTGAGTTGTTGAAGAAGGATACCAAGTTGAAATGGACTTAGGAATGTGAGGCTAGTTTCCGTGAGTTGAAGAAATGTTTGGTTACCTCACCAGTGTTGATTTTGCCAGACCAGACTAAGGATTATGAGGTGTATTGCGACGCTTCACGTCGAGGACTTGGGGAAGTGCTTATGCAGGAAGGGAGATTTGTTTCATATGCCTCACGACAGCTTAAGCCTCATGAGTTGAATTATGCTACGCATGATTTGGAGTTAGCAGCCATGGTGCATGCACTGAAAACTTGGAGACATTTTCTCATTGGAAACCATTGCGAGGTGTATACGAATCATAAGAGTTTGAAGTATATTTTCACACAGAAGGAGTTAAACCTCAGACAAAGGAGATGCTTGGAGCTCATCAAGGATTACGATATGAAATTTGCATTATCATCCCGGAAAGGCTAATGTAGTAGCTGACGCATTAAGCCGTAAGAGCCATGTCAATACGTTAATGACGGGATAAATACCAAGGGAGTTAGCCGAAAATCTTCGAGAGTTATGCTTAGAAATAGTCCCGAGAGGCTATGTAGCAGCATTGGAGATTCAGTTTACATTGATGGATAAAATCAGAGAAGCTCAAAGGACTGACAAGGAGATTGCTTCTATTAAGGAGAAACTTAGCAAAGGAAAGGCTAAGGGATTTCGTGAGGATGAGCACGACACCCTATGGTTTGAAGACCGTGTTTATGTGCCCAATGACCCGGAGATCAGGAAGTTGATTCTGCAAGAGGCACACGATTCACCATATTCGATTCACCCAGGAAATACCAAGATGTATTTGGATTTGAAGGATATTTTCTGGTGGACCGGAATGAAGAAAGATATTGCGGAGTATGTAGCAGTTTGTGATGTATGTCAGAGAGTAAAGGCAGAGCATCAGAAGCCAGCAGGATTGCTACAACCATTGCCGATACCCAAATGGAAGTGGGATAAGTTAGGCATGGATTTTATCACGGGATTACCCAGGACTCGTTCAGGCTATGACTCGATTTGGGTTGTAGTTGATCGGTTGACGAAAGTAGCTCATTTCATCCCGGTAAAGACCACTTACACAAGTGCTAAGTTGGCAAAGATATACATGACCAGGATTGTATGCTTACATGGAGTTCCGAGGAGTATCGTATCAGATAGAGGAACCCAGTTTACCTCAAAGTTCTGGAAGCAGTTGCACAAAACTTTGGGAACCAGGCTAGAATTCAGTACAGCTTTTCATCCATAGACAGATGGACAGACCGAGAGAGTCAATCAGATTTTGGAGGATATGCTGAGAGCTTGTGCGCTAGATTACGGATCTAGTTGGGACGACAATTTGCCATATGCAGAGTTCTCTTACAACAATAGTTACCAAACCAGTTTAAAGATGGCCCCTTTCGAAGCTTTGTACGGAAGGAGGTGCGGGACACCGTTGTCATGGGACGAAGTTGGAGACCGCCAGTTGTTTGGACCTGATTTGATTAAAGAGTCTGAATAGAAGGTGAAATTGATTCACGATAGACTCAAGGTAGCCTGGTCCAGACAAAAGAGTTATGCAGATTCTAAACGCAAGGAGACTGTTTACGAAGTTGGAGATAGAGCTTATCTTCGAGTATCTCCACTTCGGGGAACAAAGCATTTTGGTGTTAAGGGAAAGTTAGCGCCACGATTTGTAGGACCATACCGAGTACTGGAACGTATGGGAGAACTGGCCTACAAGTTGGAATTGCCTGAAGGATTGTCAGGAGTTCATGATGTGTTCCACGTTTCGCAGTTGAAGAAGTGCCACGCGGAGATGGCTGACATACCCTTGAGAGACACAGTGCCATTGGAAGCAATTCAGTTGGATAACGATTTGACCTATGAGGAGAAACCAATCAAGATTCTCGAGTTTGCCAGTCGAGTCACTTGCAGCAAGGTTATCAAGTTTTGCAAAGTTCAGTGGAGCAACCACACGGAGGACGAAGCCACCTGGGAACGAGAGGAAGATTTGCTCAAAGACCACCCTCACCTATTTTCTAGCCAACCCGAATCTCGAGGGCGAGATTCATCTTAAGGGGGTAGGTTTGTAACATCCCAAATTTTCAATTTGGAATATTATACATTAGATCATAAATGCATATCATATTTTATTTTTTTGCATTTTGGTTGATCCTAGAAATTTCCACGCAACTCAAGGATCCATGAAGAAAGTTGGGAAATTCTTTATTTTCATATTTGAGTTTTCTCAAATTGTGAGAATAGGATCATTTGATTTTATTATTTTATCGTCAATTATTTCTATTACAAAAATATGAGAGAGGGAATAAAATAACTTTCCCAAAATAAAGAAATATTGAGGATTTAATAATAAAATCAAATAAGATTTTATTTCGGAGTTTTTCGTTATTTTATTTGAATTTACGAAAAATGTGCGTTTTTCAAAATTGCATTTAGGCCCCAAATAAATGTTCACCTTGTGCGGCTTGATTTTAGAAGCCCGGGAAAATTTATTTCGGGATTTTTAGAGTCCGTTAGTATTTCTTTTTATTTTTCTTCCGCGCATAATTATTTAAAAAAAACGAACCGACCTACGGGCCGTGTCCGACCCGGACTCCGGCCCGACTCGCCCTTATAAGCCAGGGGGAGGCCCAGCTAGAGCCAAACCCTAGCCCGAGCCGCCCCCAGCCCTGCCCGCCGCCGCCGCCACCAGCGCCGCCGCCGTCGCCGCCCACCGCCGCCGCCGACCCGCCGCCCGAGGTTCGCCGCGCCTCGAAATCTGTGCCGCCGTTTTTTTCGAAAAACCGTTCAGTTTTTCCGTCGGTTTTTTTAGTTTCGGTTTTTTTAAATAGATCGGTTTTTTCTGATTTATTTAAATAGCGAGCGTTCGTCCGTTTGTTCGTTCTAGCGAACGTTCGTCGTTTTTTTTTCTTTTTCTCGGATTAAATCCGCGATTTTTCTTATCGCGATTCCTGATCCGATTTTCGTTTTAGTATAACTTTTCGCTCGTTTATCGGAATCAGGCGATTCAAGCGCCTGGAGTTTCGTCTCGAAACCCTTTATCCGTTTAACCAACTTAAACAAGTTTTTGATACTGTAAAAATTGCCCTAGATCCAGATTAGTAGAACGAAGTTGTTTTCTTTCGCCGTTTGACTTTCGTTGCTTCGTTCGATTTGATTCTTTTTGCAAACCGGAGTTCTTAAGTTGAACCTTCTCGTTAGATCTCTTATTTGAGTTTTACACCTGCATTAGATGAGTACTTATTGTATGCTTGTTTGTTTGTTTGTGATAGAGTACCCGGAGTGCGCCGCTTGTTACTTTGAATCGCTAGGTTTCCCGGATCATCAGCAAGGCAAGTAACACTTTGATCATACCTTTCCTACTACCCAGTTTTATTGCATTAGATCAATCATCACACATTGCATGATTAGGATCTAATTAAATTGTGGGTGGGGAAGTAGTTGAGGTAGTACCTATTACCTGTTTATTATCAAACCTTTGGGAGTTACTTCTACATTTGCTTATTGTGCCATGCTATGCTAGTAGACGTGGATTGGGTGAGTGATATCTATGACAGATGTGAGTATTGTTAATTAATGGTTTATCTAAGGTGGCAACTTAAACACACATCTGGGTGGATTGAGGCACCTGGGTAATCTAGGATTTGCCTGTTTTCTTTTGGACCGCCACCCAGGCTCAAAGGGATCATGAGACTATTCATACTAGAAACTTCCGTGTGCAGCCACAAGCCATTATGGGCTCTGGCGTAGTTGATTAAGTCATGCAAACTCTTACAGGGTAGACTAGCAGATGTAGGGGAAAGTAGGTGTAACGGTCTATCCATCGGAAGGTGCTAGCGCTTCTGAAAGACTATGTCTCGGTCATCCGTCTTCTCAAACACCATGTAGTGCGAGAAACCAAACGGAGGCGATCGAGTCTTGTGGGGAAAAGTGTGCAAACCTCTGCAGAGTGTATAAACTAATCATGGTTAGCCGTGTCCCCGGTTTATGGACGTTTGAGTATCGAGTACTTGGATTATCATGTGAATCTCAACATGTTACTCTAAATTAATTTTGTTGGGTTTTGTTAATGATGACGCTTAATTGGGATTGAGAATGTTGTCAACCATTCTCAATGTTTAACAACTACCATGATAGTTAAATAAATTTATTCCTTTGTAGTAGGGAAAAATTGGCTTTACACAAAACTGTAACCATAGAGCTTTCCACCAGCCAAATATGCATATAGTATAGCTATTTCATTCCATTATTCTCTATGTGTTACATTGCTAGCATACTCCATGTGCTGCCCGTTTCGGGCTACAACGTTAATGTTGCAGACTTTTTAGACGACGATTAAGGAGTTTTAGGTCGTGGTTCTATACTCAGTGATGCTGTTGGAGTTGATGGACTCACTTATCTTCCAAGCCTTCCGCTGTTATCGTTATTAGATGGCCTTAAGCCATATTTATTGTAATAAGTTCTCTATTGAGACACTTGATGTAATATGTGTGTGATTACTACTCTGTTATAAATCCTCTGAGTACTGTGTGGTGTCAGCATTACTGATCCAGGGATGACACCGGAGCACAGACATCAGACTGTTTGAGGTCTGGTCGCTACATCATGGGCCCCCTGTTGCCTCTCCGACTCCAACTCCACCTCCATATATTGAGTTTCGGGGATAAAAAACGAGAGAGAAGAAATCATCGCGTTTTACGATACGAAGCCGCCGCCAAGCCCTAAAACCTCTCGGGATGGCTGATCTGGAGTCCGTTCGGGGCTCCGGAGAGGGTAATCCATCGCCATCGTCATCACCAACAATCCTCCATAACCAATTTCATGATGCTCACCGCCGTGCGTGAGTAATTCCATCGTAGGCTTGCTGGACGGTGATGGGTTGGATGGGATATATCATGTAATCGAGTTAGTTTTGTTAGGGTTTGATCCCTAGTGTCCACTATGTTCTGAGATTGATGTTGCTATGACTTTGCTATGCTTAATGCTTGTCACTAGGGCCCGAGTGCCATGATTTCAGATCTGAACCTATTATGTTTTCATCAATATATGAGTGTTCTTGATCCTATCTTGCAAGTCTATAGTCACCTATTATGTGTTATGATCCGTTAACCCCGAAGTGACAATAATCGGGATACTTACCAGTGATGACCGTAGTTTGAGGAGTTCATGTATTCACTATGTGTTAATGCTTTGTTCCGGTTCTCTATTAAAAGGAGGCCTTAAATCCCTTAGTTTCCGTAAGAACCCCGCTGCCACGGGAGGGTAGGACAAAAGATGTCATGCAAGTTCTTTTCCATAAGCACGTATGACTATGTTCGGAATACATGCCTACATTATATCAATGAACTAGAGCTAGTTCTGTGTCACCCAAGGTTATGACTGTTACATGATGAACCACATCCGACATAATTCTCCATCACCGATCCATTGCCTCCGAGCTTTCCATATATTGTTCTTCGCTTATTTACTTTTCCGTTGCTATTGCTATCATCACTACAAAATACCAAAAACATTACTTTTACTGATGTTACCTTTTGCTACCGTTATCACTACTATCATATTACTTTGCTACTAAACACTTTGCTGCAGATATTAAATTTCCAGGTGTGGTTAAATTGACAACTCAGCTGCTAATACTTGAGAATATTCTTTGGCTCCCCTTGTATCGAATCAATAAATTTGGGTTGAATACTCTACCCTCGAAAACTGTTGCGATCCCCTATACTTGCGGGTTATCAAGACTATTTTCTGGCGCCGTTGCCGGGGAGCATAGCTCTATTCTTTGAGTCACTTGGGATATATATCTGCTTATCATTATGAAGAACTTGAGAGATCCAAAAACCAAGATCTATCCCTCAACTACGAGGGGAGGTAAGGAACTGCCATCTAGCTCTGCACTTGATTCACCTTATGTTATGAGTAAGTTTGCGACACCTACACCTGCTTCTGCTATTCGTTCTGATATGTCGCATGTTATTGATGATGCCACTTCTGCTATGCATGATACTTATGATGAAACTACCTCTATGCCTGATACTACTATGCCATTTAGTGATTTTCTTGATGAACAACCTGCTAGGGCTAGAGAAATTGAAAATATTGAATCTGATGATACTGATGAAAGTGATGATGAAGAACCACTTGCCATTCCTAAGGGTTATGTTTTTGATCAAGATGCTTCTTTAGCTATTTTAGCTTGCAGAAATAGAACTGAACTTAAAAAATTATTAGCTAAATTGAGTAAGCAATCTCTAAATGCTAGAATGAAACCTGACCCTACTTTTGCTACTTCACCTATCTTTGTTACTAATAAGGATTATGAATTCCCTGTTGATCCTGATATAATTACTTTGGTTGAATCTGATCCTTTTCATGGTTTTGAATCTGAAACTGTTGTGGCACATCTTACTAAATTGAGTGATATAGCTACCCTGTTTACTAAAGATGAGAGAACTCGTTACTTTTATATCCTTAAAATATTTCCGTTCTCATTAAAGGGTGATGCTAAGATATGGTTTAATTCTCTTGATCCTAGTTGTGTGCGTAGTCCCCAGGATATGATTTATTATTTCTCCGCTAAATATTTCCCTGCTCATAAGAAATAAGTTGCTTTAAGGGATATATATAATTCTGTGCAAATTGAAGAAGAGAGTCTCCCACAAGATTGGGGAGGCTTCTCCAATTACTTAATGCTTTGCCTGATCATCCTCTTAAGAAAAATGAAATACTTGATATCTTTTATAATGGACTAACCAATGCCTCCAGAGATTACCTGGATAGTTGTGCTGGTTCTGTTTTCAGGGAAAGAACACCGAACGAAGCTGAAATTCTGTTGAATAATATGTTGACAAATGAAAATAATTGGACACCTCTGGAGCCAATTCCTGAGCCTATTCATAAACAAATTCCGAAGAAGAGGGGTATTCTATTTCTCAGTCCTGAAGATATGCAAGAGGCAAAGAAATATATGAAAGAAAAAGGTATTAAAGCTGAAGATGTTAAGAATTTACCTCCTATTGAAGAAATACATGGTCTTAATTTACCACTTGTTGAAGAAACATATAATCCAAATCCTTTACCTATTGAAGAAACTCATGGTCTTGATAACCCGACACAGGTAGTAAAGGTAAATTCTCTCTATAGACATGATAAAGTTGTAATCCCATTTACTAAATTTGCTAGCCCATGCTTAGATGAGTTTGATAAATTTATGGCTAAGCAAGAAGATTTTAATGCTTATTTTGGTAGACAATTAAAATATAATTCAAATATGCTTGGACACTTGGGTGATTATATGGCTAATGTTAAAAGTGAACTTAAACTTATTAGTAAACATGCTTCGATGGTTACCACTCAAGTAGAACAAGTACTTAAAGCTCAAAATGATTTGCTCAATGAATTGAATAGTAAAGATAATGATTATGCTGTTAGAGTGGCTACTAGAACTGGTAGAATGACTCAGGAACCTCTATATCCTGAAGGCCATCTAAGAGAATTGAGCAAGATTCTCAGAGAAATAATTTAGATGCACCTAGTTCTTCTAAAAAGAAGAAAAAGAAAAATGATAGAACTTTGCATGCTTCTAGTGATCCTATTGTTGAAACACCTGAGAATCCAAATGATATTTCTATTTCTGATGCTAAAACTCAATATGGTAATGAACCTCAAACTAGTGATAATGCTAATAATAATGTTCATGATGATGCTCAACCTAGTAATGATAATGATATAGAAATTGAACCTGATGTTGATCTTGATAACCCACAATCAAAGAATCAACGTTATGATAAGAAAGACTTTGTTGCTAGGAAACATGATAAAGAAAGAGAGCCTTGGGTTTAGAAACCCTTGCCTTTTCCTCCCAAACCATCCAAGAAAAAGGATGATGAGGATTTTGAGCGCTTTGCTGAAATGATTAGACCTATCTTTTTGCGTATGCGATTAACTGATATACTCAAAACCAATCCTTATGCTAAGTACATGAAAGATATTATTACAAATAAAAGAAAGATACCGGAAGCTGAAATTTCCACCATGCTTGCTAATTATACTTTTAAGGGTGGAATACCAAAGAAACTTGGAGATCCAGGAGTACCCACTATACCATGCTCTATTAAAAGATATTATGTTAAAACTACTTTATGCGATCTTGGAGCCGGTGTTAGTGTTATGCCTCTCTATTTATATCACAGACTTGATTTGAATAAGTTGACACCTACTGAAATATTTTTGCAAATGCCTGATAAATCAATTGCTATACCTGTCGGTATTGGTGAGGACGTGCATGTTGTAGTTGCAAACGTTACTATTTTAACAGACTTTGTTATTCTTGATATTCCCGAGGACGATAGTATGTCTATTATTCTTGGAAGACCCTTTTTGAATACTGCAGGGGCTGTTATTGATTGCACTAAAGGCAATGTTGTTGGGTTTCGTAGTAATTTCAAAAAATTTCCTACGCACACGCAAGATCATGTGATGCATAGCAACGAGAGGGGAGAGTGTTGTCTACGTACCCACGCAGACCGACTGCGGAAGCATTGACGCAACGTAGAGGAAGTAGTCGTACGTCTTCACGATCCAACCGATCAAGTACCGAAACTACGGCACCTCCGAGTTCGAGCACACGTTCAGCTCGATGACGATCCCCGGACTCCGATCCAGCAAAGCGTCGGGGAAGAGTTCCGTTAGCACGACGGCGTGGTGATGATCTTGATGCACTACAGCAGCAGGGCTTCGCCTAAACTCCGCTACAGTAATATCGAGGAATATGGTGGCAGGGGGCACCGCACACGGCTAAGGAATAGATCACGTGGATCAACTTGTGTGTTTCTGGGGTGCCTCTGCCTCAGTATATAAAGGAGCCAAGGGGGAGGGGGCGCCGGACAGGAGGAGGGCGCAGGAGGAGTCCTTCTCCTTCTGGGAGTAGGACTCCCCCCCAATCCTAGTTGGACTAGGATTCCCCGAGGGGGAAAGAGAGAGAAGGGGGGCCGGCCACCTCTCCTAGTCCTAATAGGACTAGGGGAAGGGGGGAGGCGCACGGCCACCTTGGGCTGCCCCTTTCTCCTTTCCACTAAAGCCCATCTAGGCCCATATGGTTCCCCGGGGGTTCCGGTAACCTCCCGGTACTCCGGTAAAATCCCGATTTCACCCGGAACGCTTCCGATATCCAAACATAGGCTTCCAATATATCAATCTTTACGTCTCGACCATTTCGAGACTCCTCGTCATGTCCGTGATCACATACGGGACTCCGAACAACCTTCGGTACATCAAAATGCATAAACTCATAATATAACTGTCATCGTAACCTTAAGCGTGCGGACCCTACGGGTTCGAGAACAATGTAGACATGACCGAGACACGTCTCCGGTCAATAACCAATAGCGGGACCTGGATGCCCATATTGGCTCCTACATATTCTACGAAGATCTTTATCGGTCAGACCGCATAACAACATACGTTGTTCCCTTTGTCATCGGTATGTTACTTGCCCGAGATTCGATCGTCGGTATCCAATACCTAGTTCAATCTCGTTACCGGCAAGTCTCTTTACTCGTTCTGTAATGCATCATCTTGCAACTAGCTCATTAGTTGCAATGCTTGCAAGGCTTATGTGATGTGCATTACCGAGAGGGCCCAGAGATACCTCTCCGACAATCAGAGTGACAAATCCTAATCTCGAAATACGCCAACCCAACATCTACCTTTGGAGACACCTGTAATGCTCCTTTATAATCACCCAGTTACGTTGTGACGTTTGGTAGCACCCAAAGTGTTCCTCCGACAAACGGGAGTTGCATAATCTCATAGTTATAGGAACATGTATAAGTCATGAAGAAAGCAATAGCAACATACTAAACGATCGGGTGCTAAGCTAATGGAATGGGTCATGTCAATCAGATCATTCAACTAATGATGTGACCTCGTTAATCAAATAACAACTCATTGTTCATGGTTAGGAAACATAACCATCTTTGATTAACGAGCTAGTCAAGTAGAGGCATACTAGTGACACTTTGTTTGTCTATGTATTCACACATGTATTATGTTTCCGGTTAATACAATTCTAGCATGAATAATAAACATTTATCATGATTATAAGGAAATAAATAATAACTTTATTATTGCCTCTAGGGCATATTTCCTTGAAATGTCACTTTTCATATTAATGGTAATGAGCATACGGTACACTCTCCGAGGAAACAACCTCAAGTTCATAGTATCAACTCTATTGGAAAAATTCCATCGATTATATTTGGAGGTTTTGAATTTCCTCTTCCTACTGTCAAGAATAAATATGATATTCTTATTATTGGGGATGTGCATATCCCCGTTGAGGTAACATAGTGTTATTCGAAATTTCTCCGGTTCCATGTTATTCAGAATGAGTTCGTTAACAGGACTTGATCAACCTTGTTAGTGGATTCCTTTTGATGACCATGAGATGGATGAAACTAGAAGGCGCAACCTTCTATACCCCACTATTACTTTCTATTATTTATATTAAATAAAATAGAAATAAATATTTTTCTGTCTCCTATCTGATTATCCGTGCAATATAAAAATACCTCGAAAATAAAAGTTCTCCAAATGCCCTGAAAATTAAATATGATTTTTTCTAGAATATTTGAGGATTTATGGAATTGAGAACACACCAGGTGGGTCAACCACCTGCCCACGAGGGTGGAGGGCGCGCCTACCCCTCTAGGGCGCACCCCCTGCCTTGTGGGCCCACGGTGGCCCTCCTCCACTTATTCCTGCACCCACACACTTCATCTTCCTCCCACAAACACGAATAACCAGCTCAAGCACGAGTTCTAGCTCATCTTGCTGCCATTTTCGATCTCCTTGCTCAAAGCACCTCTCACAAAACTGCTTGGGGAGATTGTTCCTTGGTATGTGACTCCTCCATTGGTCCAATTAGTTTTTGTTCTAGTGCTTTATTCATTGCAAAATTTTGCTGCCTAGGTGACCCTGTTCTTGAGCTTGCATGTCAAATTTATATGGTCAAAAGTAGTTTTGATGCATGATATAGGCCCTAGGCACTTGTAGGAGTTGTTGCTATCAATATTATTGAGTTTGGTTTAATTTTATTTTGAAGTTACTAAAAATTTCAGAATTTTTCAGAAAATGATGAGGAAACTTTTGAGGGGCTCATCGAGCCAAAGCTCGAAGGAAAAGGCACCGAAGCCTAAGTATAATCTGCCTTGCACCACGGAGGTTCGCGCGTGTGAATGGCCTTCCGAGGATTTCTTAAGAGCAGCCAGGATTTATGAAGATTTTCATGAATTAGCTGAGACTGCAGGCCTTACCGCTTTCCTCCACGACCAATGCGATCAGTATCTCTTGCTCATAGATATCTTTGTGCAAAACTTTCATTTCCATTCTAGGAGCTCACCACCTACGGTGGAGTTTTATTTATATGATGAGCATAAGGAGATGTCACTTTACGATTTCTGTCGGGTCTGTTTAGTCCCTTTTGAGGGAAATACAGAAGAACCACATCGTGATGATGTGGAGGGATTTATTGACACTATCACTGTAGGGGAAACAAGGAAGGTTTCCGATGCACGAATCACTAGCATACACTTTCCTGTTTTACGTTATTTTGCATTATTTGCTAGTCGTTGCTTAATTGGTCGTGGAAGCTGTGGAAACCTGAGTATCCCTGATATTATTATTTTGCACCACGGTTTATACGGTGATAAATCTTTTAGTATGGGCGGCATTATTGCCAAACGGTTAAGTCTGAACCGTACCAAGGGCCCCATCTTTGGAGGCATCTATGCTACACGCCTAGCTGCACATTTTAACATACCTATTAGGCATTATGAGAAGGAAGAAAAGGTGTTGCCTTGTGTTTATTTAGATTATAAAAGTATGGTAGCACATGATTTTATTGTTAATAATAGGGAAGGAGAGCTTAAATATCAATTGTTCTTTAATAAACATCATCCTGAGACTATTACCTTGCCTGCTCCTTCTTTGTTTGATTTGACTATAGGCACGTACCTTGTTCCGTTGACGGCTATCCATGCCTACCGGAACCCTGCACCAGCCGAGGAGCCAGAGCCGGAACCACAATTTGATCCTTCATGATAGTCCAATTACCAGTGGGATCCGGAGATGATTGTCAGCCAGTGGCAATCGGAGTCTTCCTCGTCTGCATCACAGTACGACCCCAACTGTTATTATGGATATCAGCCAGGCCAGCCGTGGCCATAGACCAACTTAGGCCAAAAGCCTAAGCTTGGGGGAGTACGTATTTCTCACCGACATTACATTTATGCTCACACACTCATTGCTAGATGTCGGTGCTCATACTTTTTCATTGTACCATCCATGCTAGTTTATTTTCCTTTTTATGCTTTCTTCTTGTGTGTTTAATAAATCTTAAGAAAAACCAAAAAATTTAGTTGTAGCTTTTAGTTAGTTTACTTTCCATGCTTGTAGTAGTAATTAAAAAGAAAACCCAAAAGTATTTCCTGTTCTTCTTTTGCTTGTTGGGAGCTTTCCCGTGTAAATAGTTTTATTTCTTTTCTTTTCTTTGGGGGTCGATAGGAGAAGACCATAATTAAATTGTTGAAGTGGCTCTTATATGCATTATTGTTTATCTGACAAAAGAGCCCATATTGCCTTGTCTTCCCCTGTTTATTGAATGCTTGCAGATTCCAGCTTAGTCCAATGCACATGCACTGTTATTATTATTCACATCGTTCGGTCGTGCAAGTGACGGGCAATTATGATGATATATGATGGACTGGCTGAGATGAGAAAAGCTGGTATGAACTCGACCTCTTTTGTTTTTGTAAATATGATTAGTTCATCGTTCCTGATTCAGCCTATTATGAATAAACATATTTGCAATGACAACTAGAGATCATAGTTTCTTGTGCCATGCTTGATTAGCTATGAGTTATAATGGTTTACCTTGCGTGCCAACATGCTATTAAAATGGTTATGATGTGGTATGATAGGGTGGTATCCTCCTCTGAATGATTTAAGTGACTTGACTTGGCACATGTTCACGCATGTAGTTGAAACAAAATCAACATAGCCTTCATGATATTTATGTTCATGGTGGATTATATCCTACTCATGCTTGCATTCAGTGTTGATTAATTTTAATGCATGTTCATGACTGTTGTCGCTCTCTAGCTGGTCGCTTCCTAGTATTTTGCTAGCCTTCACCTGTACTAAGCGGGAATACTGCTTGTGCATCCAATCCCTTAAACCCCAAAGTTATTCCACATGAGTCCACTATACCTACCTATATACGGTATCAACCTGCCGTTCCAAGTAAATTTGTATATGCCAAACTCTAAACCTTCAAATAAATATCGTGTTTTGTATGCTCAAATAGCTCATGTATCAACTAGGGCTGTCTGTATCTTCCATGTTAGGCGGGTTATTCTCAAGAGGAGTGGACTCCGCTCCTCACTCACGAGATAAATGGCTGGTCAACGGGATGCCCAGTCCCATGCTTTATGCAAACTAAATCAAAATAATTGCAAACAAAACTCCCCCTAGGACTCTTGTTAGTTGGAGGCACTCGTTGTTTCGAGCAAGCCATGGATTGATGCTTGTGGTGGAAGGGGGAGTATAAAATTTACCATTCTGTTTGGGAACCGCCTATAATGTGTGTAGCATGGAAGATATCACCATCTCTTGGTTGTTATGTTGACAATGAAAGTATACCGCTCAAAATATTATTCACCTCTGTTTTTAAACCGAGCTCTGGCACCTCTACAAATCCCTGCTTCCCTCTGCGAAGCGCCTATCTATTTACTTTTATGCTGAGTCATCATCCTCTTATTAAAAAGCACTAGTTGGAGAGCACTGCTGTCATTTGCATTCATTATTGTTAGTTTACATTGAGTATGACTTGACTGGATCTCTTTTACCATGAATTACAATGTCTAGTCAGTCCTTGGTCTTTAAAGGTGCTCTGCATTTATGTTTTGCGGTCTCAGAAAGGGCTAGCGAGATACCACCTTGTTATATCATATTATGATTGTTTTGAGAAAGTGTTGTCATCCGAGTTTTATTATTATGGCTTGCTAGTTGATTATGCTATTGATATAAGTAAACTTGAGACCTATGTGTTATTGCAAATGTGGTTAGTTATAATCTTTGCTGAAAACTTGAATGCTGGCTTTACATATTTACAACAACAAGAGCAAACAGAGTTTGTAAAAGTTTTTCTTTATCACTTTCAGTTTCTCAACTGAATTGCTTGAGGAAAAGCAAAGGTTTAAGCTTGGGGGAGTTGATACGTCTCCAACGTATCTACTTTTCCAAACACTTTTGCCCTTGTTTTGGACTCTAACTTGCATGATTTGAATGGAACTAACCCGGACTGACGCTGTTTTCAGCAGAATTACCATGGTGTTATTTATGTGCAGGAGCAAACATTCTCGGAATGACCTGAAACTTCACGGAGACACTTTTCAGAAAATAAGAAAAATACGTGCCAAAGATGAAGGCCAGGGGGGCACCACCTTGCCACGAGGGTGGGGGGCGCGCCCCCCTACCTCGTGGGCCCCATGTTGCCTCTCCGACTCCAACTCCACCTCCATATATTGAGTTTTAGGGAGAAAAACGAGAGAGAAGAAATCATCGCGTTTTACGATACGGAGCCGCCGCCAAGCCCTAAAACCTCTCGGGAGGGCTGATCTGGAGTCCGTTCGGGGCTCCGGAGAGGGGAATCCGTCACCATCTTCATCACCAACCATCCTCCATCCCCAATTTCATGATGCTCACCGCCGTGCGTGAGTAATTCCATCGTAGGCTTGCTGGACGGTGATGGGTTCGATGGGATCTATCATGTA
Organism: Triticum urartu; assembly: GCF_003073215.2. Classification (NCBI taxonomy): domain Eukaryota; kingdom Viridiplantae; phylum Streptophyta; class Magnoliopsida; order Poales; family Poaceae; genus Triticum; species Triticum urartu. The sequence continues at coordinate 478,772,503 of NC_053024.1, forward strand.
ATCGAGTTAGTTTTGTTAGGGTTTGATCCCTAGTGTCCACTATGTTCTGAGATTGATGTTGCTATGACTTTGCTATGCTTAATGCTTGTCACTAGGGCCCGAGTGCCATGATTTCAGATCTGAACCTATTATGTTTTCATCAATATATGAGTGTTCTTGATCCTATCTTGCAAGTCTATAGTCACCTACTATGTGTTATGATCTGTGAACCCCGAAGTGACAATAATCGGGATACTTACCGGTGATGACCGTAGTTTGAGAAGTTCATGTTTCACTATGTGTTAATGCTTTGTTCCAGTTCTCTATTAAAAGGAGGCCTTAATATCCCTTAGTTTCCGTAAGGACCCCGCTGCCATGGGAGGGTAGGACAAAGGATGTCATGCAAGTTCTTTTCCATAAGCACGTATGACTATGTTCGGAATACATGCCTACATTATATCAATGAACTGGAGCTAGTTCTGTGTCACCCTAGGTTATGACTGTTACATGATGAACCGCATCCGACATAATTCTCCATCACCGATCCATTGCCTACGAGCTTTCCATATATTGTTCTTCGCTTATTTACTTTTCCGTTGCTATTGCTATCATCACTACAAAATACCAAAAACATTACTTTTACTGCTATTACCTTTTGCTACCGTTATCACTACTATCATATTACTTTGCTACTAAACACTTTGCTACAGATATTAAGTTTCCAGGTGTGGTTGAATTGACAACTCAACTGCTAATACTTCAAAATATTCTTTGGATCCCCTTGTGTCGAATCAATAAATTTGGGTTGAATACTCTACCCTCGAAAACTGTTGCGATCCCCTATACTTGTGGGTTATCAAGACTATTTTCTGGCGCCGTTGTCAGGGAGCATAGCTCTATTTTTTGAGTCACTTGGGATATATATCTGCTTAACATTATGAAGAACTTGAGATATCCAAAACCAAGATCTATCCCTCAACTACGAGGGGAGGTAAGTAACTGCCATCTAGCTCTGCACGTGATTCACCTTCTGTTATGAGTAAGTTTGGCAAGAAACCTAAGCCGTCGTTTCTTAAAGTTTGTGGTTGTGATGCCTATGTGAAAAAGCTTCAGCGTGATAAGCTCGAACCCAAATCAGAGAAGTGTGTCTTCATAGGTTACCCAAAAGAAACTGTTGGGTACACCTTCTATCACAGATCCAAAGGCAAGATCTTTGTTGCTAAAAATGGCTCCTTTCCAGAGAAAGAGTTTCTCTCGAAAGAAGAGAGTGGGAGGAAAGTAGAACTTGATGAGGTAATTGTACCTTCTCTCGAATTGGAAAGTAGCTCATCACAGAAAACCGTTCCCGTGATACCTACACCAACTATAGAGGAAACTAATGATAATGATCATGAAACTTCGGATCAAGTTACTACCGAACCTCGTAGGTCAACCAGAGCACGTTCCGTACTAGAGTGGTACGATAATCCTGTTCTGGAGGTCATGTTACTAGACCATGACGAACCTACGAACTATGAGGAAGCGATGATGAGCCCAGATTCTGCAAAATGGCTTGAGGCCATGAAATCTGAGATAGGATCCATGTATGAGAACAAAGTATGGACTTTGGTTGACTTGCTCGATGATCGGCAAGCCATAGAGAATAAATGGATCTTCAAGAAGAAGACTGACACTGATGGTAATGTTACTGTCTACAAAGCTCGACTTGTTGCAAGAGGTTTTCGACAAGTTCAAGGAGTTGGCTACGATGAGACCTTCTCATCCGTAGCGATGCTTAAGTCTGTCCGAATCATGTTAGCAGCTCATTTTATGATTATGAAATCTGGCAAATGGACGTCAAAATTGCATTCCTTAATGGATTTCTCAAAGAAGAGAAGTATATGATGCAACCATAAGGTTTTTTCGATCCTAAAGGTGCTAACAAAGTGTGCAAGCTCCAGCGATCCATTTATGGACCGGTGCAAGCATCTCGGAGTTGGAATATACGCTTTGATGATGTGATCAAAGCATATGGTTTTATACAGACTTTTGGAGAAGCCTGCACTTACAACAAAGTGAGTGGGAGCTCTGTAGCATTTCCAATATTATATGTGGATGGCATATTGTTGATTGGAAATGATATAGAATTTATGGATCGCATAAAAGGATACTTGAATAAGAATTTTTCAATAAAAGATCTCGGTGAAGCTACTTATATATTAGGCATCAAGATCTATAGGGATAGATCGAGATGCTTAATAAGAATTTCACAAAGCACATACCTTGAAAAGATTTTGAAGAAGTTCAAAATGGATCAGTCAAAGAAAGGGTTCTTGCCTGTGTTGTAAGGTGTGAAGTTGAGTAAGACTCAAAGCCCGACCACGACAGATGATAGAGAGAGAATGAAAGTCATTCCTTATGCCTCAGTCATATCCGAACCATAGCTTAAACCCTCTTGATCATACATATACATCATCATATATTGCATCATACGTTGCATCATCATTACATGGATATACCGGATTATATGGAAGGAATCGGTTTTCAAACCAGGTTATATTATTCAAGATCTTTAATAGCCAACATGGCTAGATTTTATTATGGTTATCAATAACCAGTATTATGATTAAGGTTTTCAAAGTCGCTTTAGTGCAATGGCTATCATATTATCAATGGATATGATTTATTCTACAATTAAAGGAATAGTCCCGAGTCGCTGCAGCCTTACGACTCGGCACTTGGGGGCTACATTATTCAAATTGGGATTACATCAAATACACAAGTCTCATGTCGCTGCAAGCATGCACCATGACACCTGGGGGCTAATGCAAAGTCATTGTTTGCTCATCTTATTAAAAACCCGACTCATCACATCGTAATGAGCCGGCCCTTGGGGGCTACCAATTGCTCCTGTTAACAAGTCAAGGTACATAAATTTTCATCTATTATTAAAGGATCCACTGCTCAGTTGGTAAAGCACAAAGCTCTCAACCTTGTGGACGTGGGTTCAAGCCCCATGATGGGGGTTACATTATATAATGTTATTCGCAATGAAGTATATATAAAGTCCCAACTCAATATTATCTTACTGAGCCGGCCCTCGGGGGCTACACTGGTTGAAGTTTTTATAAGCATAAGGCAATTTCAAGTCCCAGGTTGCTGCAAGCATGACAACCCGGTACTTGGGGGCTACATATTTGGAATACTCAGTTCTGACTGGTGATTGAGATGAACAAACTGGATTTCTTCAAGCTTGTGACATTCATATTGAAGCAAGTCTTAAGCTGTTGCTATGCTACCTTCTTAAAGACTTGGGGGCTACAAGTGATAGGCATATAAGAGGTACATTTTCAAGCTTGATGTTAACTACAATTATGACCCGGTGCCATCAATATTTGTAAACCGGCAATGATAAACCGGCAAAGTTCTACATTCTTAAACCGGCAAGGTTCTACATTCTTAAACTGGCTGAAGATCAGATGAATATTTCAAAGATAAATATTTTGTTAAGCATTGGGAGCTGAGTCAAAGGAGTTATTCTTCACAATATTTCTCTGTGACAAACCAATATCAGCAAATTGATTATGAAGCTAGCCTATTGACTCAGATTTTATAGAAGAAGGAAGTGACAAGGACTTAAGGATGATCAGGATCAGTTTAACATGGATAAATCCAAATTAAACTGGGGGCTAATGTCGGGGATATACCCCGCGGTATGATCCAGCCGGAGTTATAACCCGGCTGGGACTTAGTAAACCGGCATGTGTTAAAGCAGGTGGTAAACTGGCAGGTATTAAGGCAGGTGGTAAACCGGTTGGTGTTAAGTCAGACGGTAAACCGGCAGGTTGTTAAACCGGCTGACAGTTAAGACAGACAGGTAAAACAGGCAGTTAACCAAGACGGTAAACCGGCCGGTAGTTAAACCGGCTGACAGTTAAGACAGGAGTTAAGTCAGATGATAATTCAGCAGACATTCTTAAACCGGTAGACCCTCTTAAACCGGCAGACCGTCTTAAACCGGCACCAGTTAACTCCTGGCAGGTAGTGGTAACTGGGTTACCAGAAGTTATGAAGCCCGAGACATTATGAAGCCCAAGATGTTAAGAAGCCTAAGAAGAGAATTCATAATAGTTAAGTCTTAAGTCCGAGTTGGACTCTACATGAACCCGCCCCTTCAACTTATATAAGGAGGGGCAGGGCTCCCCAAAGAGGGAAAAGTAAGAAGAAACAATCTTAAAGGGTTAGGGTTAACTGGGAGAGCCGACTTACGGCGACTTCCTCATGATCATAATGAGAGATAGCCTCAAACAGCACGTAGGGTTGTTACCTGATGATGTTTCTCGGGGCCCGAAGCTGTCTAAACCCTTGTCTTGCGTTGCGTCTCTCGATTCCACTCAACCCCTCTCAAGCTACCACATAGATGCGTTGGCCTCACGACTAAGTCCTCACACTAGGACATCTGCCGTGACGATTCTACGACACATAGCTTCTATAAAGTATGCCATGTTGTGTACCAGACCTATTGTATACCTTGCCATGAGTTTGGAAAGGGAGTACAATGGTGATCTAGGAGTAGATCACTAGACAGCGGTCAAAATTATACTTAGAGGAATAGGAAATATTTCTCGGTTATGGAGGTGATAAAGAATTCGTCGTAGTTACGTAGATACAAGCTTTGACACCAATCTGGATGACTCTGAGTCTTGATCTAGATACATACTAAAAGTGGGAGCATTTAGCTAGAGTAGCTCCATGCAGAACATTGTAGACATAGAAATTTTCAAAATACATACGGATATGATTGTGGCAGACCCGTTGACTAAACCTCTCTCACAAGAAAAACATTGTCACACCTTAGTACTCTTTGGGTGTTAATCACATAGCGATGTAAACTAGATTACTGACTCTAGTAAACCCTTTGGGTGTTGTTTACATGGCGATGTGAACTATGGGTGTTAATCACATGGTGATGTTAACTATTACTGTTAAATCACATGGCGATGTGAACTTGATTGTTGACTCTAGTGCAAGTGGGAGACTAAAGGAAATATGCCCCAGAGGCAATAATAAAGTTTTTTTATATTTCCTTATATCGTGATAAATGTTTATTATCCATGCTAGAATTGTATTAACCAGAAACTTGATACATGTGTGGATACATAGACAAAACATTGTGTCCCTAGTAAGCCTCTACTAGACTAGCTCGTTAATCAAAGATGGTTAAGTTTCCTAACCATAGACATGTGTTGTCATTTGATGAACGGGATCACATCATTAGGAGAATGATGTGATGGAGAAGACCCATCCATTAGCATAGCATAATGATCGTTAAGTTTTATTGCTATTGCTTTCTTCATGACTTATACATATTCCTTTGACTATGAGATTATGCAACTCCCGGATACCGGAGGAACACATGTGTGCTATCAAACGTCACAATGTAACTGGGTGATTATAAAGATGCTCTACAGGTATCTCTGAAGGTGTTTGATGGGTTGACATAGATCGAGATTAGGATTTGTCACTCCGAGTATCGGAGAGGTATCTCTAGGCTCGCTCGGTAATGCACATCATAATAAGCCTTGCAAGCAATGTGACTAATGAGTTAGTTACGGGATGATGCATTATGGAACGAGTAAAGATACTTGTCGGTAATGAGATTGAACTAGGTATGGAGATATCAACGATCGAATCTCAGACAAGTAACATACCAATGACAAAGGGAATAACGTATGTTGTCATTACGGTACGGCCGATAAAGATCTTCGTAGAATATGTGGGAACCAATATGGGCATCTAGGTTCCGCTATTGGTTATTCAACAAAGAGGTGTCTCGGTCACGTCTACATAGTTCTCGAACCCGTAGGGTCCGCACGCTCAATGCTCGATGACGATTTTGTATTATATGAGTTATGTGATTTGGTGACCGAATGTTGCTCGGAGTCCCGGATGAGATCACGGACATGACGAGGAGTCTCGAAATGGTCGACAGGTAAAGATTCATATATTGGATGATGATATTCGGACACCGGAAGTGTTCCGGGGGTACCGGGTGCATATCGGGTCATCGGAAGGGGTTCCGAGCATCCCCCGGCAACTACATGGGCCTTAATGGGCCAAGAGGGGGACAGTCCAGCCCCTAAGTGGCTGGTGCGCCCCTCCCATATGGGCTGGCCAAATTGGAGTAGAAAAGGGGAAGGAGGAAAGGAAAAAGGGAATAGGATTGCCCCTCCCCCTCTTCCCTTCCTACTTCGAATAGGAATAGGAAAGGGGGAGGCCGAATTGGGAGGACCCCAAGTAGGATTCCTCCTACTTGGGGTGCCCCCTTGGCTGCCTCTCCTCCTCTCAGCGCCCCCTCCACAGTTTATGCCTCCGGTCATTGATACGTCCATTTTGCATCATGCTTTTATATCGATATTTATTGCATTGTGGGCTGTTATTACACATTATGTCACAATACTTATGCCTATTCTCTCTTATTTTACAAGGTTTACATAAAGAGGGAGAATGCCGGCAGCTGGGATTCTGGGCTGGAAAAGGAGCAAATATTAGATACCTATTCTGCACAGCTCCAAAAGTCCTGAAACTTCACGGAAGACGTTTTCAGAATATATAAAAAATACTGAGCGCAAGAAGTTCACCAGGGGGGCCACACCCTGCCCACGAGGGTGGGGGCGCGCCCTACCCCCTGGGCACGCCCCTACCTCGTGGGCCCCCTGGTGGCCCTCCGATGGCCATCTTTTGCTATATGGAGTCTTTCGATGAGGAAAAAAAATCATAAGTCATCTTTCCGGACGAGACTCCGCGCCACGAGGCGGAACCTTGGCGGAACCAATCTAGGGCTCTGGTGGAGCTGTTCTGCCGGGGAAACTTCCCTCCGGGAGGGGGAAATCATCGTCATCACCAACGCTCCTCTCATCGGGAGAGGGCAATCTCCATCAACATCTTCACCAGCACCATCTCCTCTCAAAACCCTAGTTCATCTCTTGTATCCAATTCTTGTCTCTAAGCCCGGGATTGGTACCTGTGGGTTGCTAGTAGTGTTAATTACTCCTTGTAGTTGATGCTAGTTGGTTTATTTGGTGGAAGATCATATGTTCAGATCCTATATGCATATTAATACCCCTCTGATTATGAACATGAATATGCTTTGTGAGTAGTTACGTTTGTTCCTGAGGACATGGGAGAAGTCTTGCTATTAGTAGTCATGTGAATTTGGTATTCATTCGATATTTTGATGAGATGTATGTTGTCTCTCCTCTAGTGGTGTTATGTGAATGTCGACTACATGACACTTCACCATTATTTGGGCCTAGAGGAAGGCATTGGGAAGTAATAAGTAGATGATGGGTTGCTAGAGTGACAGAAGCTTAAACCCTAGTTTATGCGTTGCTTCGTAAAGGGCTAATTTGGATCCATATGTTTCATGCTATGGTTAGGTTTACCTTAATACTTTTTTTGTAGTTGCGGATGCTTGCAATAGAGGTTAATCATAAGTGGGATGCACTACGAAAAAATACACTTCCGTGATGATACGTGTTTGTCACAGTAGGTCGCGTTTTTTGTCATGCATGTACATCCATGACAAATTTATGACAGAATCAAGATAGTCATACCTGTGATGTCGTAGAAGTGTTCCATGACATTACCAAAATTATCATCACAGAAGTGTCCACTTCCATGATGGTAAATCGCGCGTCACAGAAGTGCTTTCGTCAAGGGTGACCGACACGTGGCATCCACCATAACGGAACGCCATTAAGCTATCGGGTCGGGTTTTGGATCAGATAACCCGTTAACAGCCCCGACCAATAGGGAGTTTCCACGTGTAAAATCATCATTGGCTGGAGGAAACACGTGTCGGCTCATCGTTGGGACAGATGTCATCCACTCATTGGACAGAAGGCACCTATGATACGTCAACACGTGGCACGGCCCAACAGAGGCCCATTCCTGTGAAAAGGTCGGCCCGTTTGACTTGGTCAAAAGGTGGCGGGCCGGCCCATGGAAAGCATGTTAACGGCTTGTTCGCATATAGCCCATTTACAGCCCGCTAACCCAAGGCCCGTTACGCCCTATCCGAATTAGGCCCGGTAGCGTCATCTGGGCCATCCAATATGATTCCAGCCTGTTTTCACTTCTGGCCCATGTATGGCCCATGACGTCTTTCGGCCCATATGAGGCCCTATGTAACTCTTGCCCTATTAACGGCCCGTGGTGAAACTGGCCCGTAATGAACATTGTATCACTTTATACCCATTAACGGCCTGTTATTCCGTTGGGCCGTTTCCAGCCCATGTTATCTTTCGGCCTTCTCAGAGCCCATTTATTCTTGGGCTCATTTCCAGCATTTGTTTACTTACGGCCCGTTACTGTCATTTTCTGCTAGTGGGCCAAATTAAGCCCATGGTTACAGTCGGCCCGTTTGTGGTCCGTTAATACGTTGGGCCGTTTTCATAGCATCATCAAATATGGCCTATTAATGATGGCCCGTTACGGTCGGCCCATGAACGGACGATTCCAACTCTAGCCCGTTTACTACCATAATGCGGCCTGTTATTGGCCCATGTTTGGCCAATCGATCATACGGCCCGTATAAGGCCCATTGATGATACGGCCTGTAGAAGGCCCATTGTTTCTATGGCCCGTAGAAGGCCCGCCGTTTCTACGGCCCGTAGGAGGCCCAGTGTCACTACAGTAAATATTAGCCCATGGTTATTGTGGCCTAGTTTTAAAAATTAGGTTATTGCAGCCACTAGTTAACCGCGGAAAAGAACTGCAATGACTACAAGCAAACAAATAAACAAGACAACAAGGAAATAAATAAGCAAGCAACTAACGCTAGGCTATCACAGCTATTACACATATTACATCCACTGGGCATCCAAGTTCTCCACCAGTGCAAATATAGGGAACAAAGCAGCATATCATATACATTGGCCGTCAAAATTGGCCACCAGTGCAAATAAACGCGGCAGCAAAACAAGAGCATAACTGAAACAACTTCAGAAGAGCTCAAGAAATGTTATCCTGGGTATCCACCATGGTGGCAATAATCTTAGCAAGCTGATTAGCTTTGTCCTGTTCGGCGCTAAAATCCTCCAACGCTTGCTGTTGCACCAGAAAGTATGCATCTGAATGCTCCAGGGACTTCCGCAGTCCTTCCGCTTCTTGTCGCAGCACAGCTGAACGATGTCTTTCAGCTTGTAGTTGAGACTCAAGAAACCGAACTGATTCAGACAGTGAGTTTGAATAGCTTGTGCAAGCGATAGTGGCCAGTAAATCCAACACTAAACCAAGACATGATGTGTCACTATCCTGAACCTTATCTGCATTACTCCCTTTACCGTTGCTTAATAAGGCACTCTTCCCCAATATTCTGTCAGCATTCTAAAAGAAGAAACAAGCAGACACATAACAAGTTTAGCATGTACAAGTATATGAAACTCATTTCGGTGAACCAGTTCATTAGTAAGGTGGACAGGATTAAACTACCAAGTCTTCTATTGCCAAGTACTAGTACATAATAAAAGCATCAAACAAACATATATCTATGTCCTATGGTAGCAATGGAATCTTAAATTAGAACAGTTGTTCTTCAGGTTTAGGCACTTGTTCTACATGAACAGAGTACAGTAAGACGCAAGAATATAATACTTAAAAATAGAAAATGAGCTCATAGACCTTACCACATTCTTGGTTTGGGACCAGTACAGAACAAGGCGTTCCCAGTCATCGTCCAGTAAATGTGTCTCAGGAGAACGTAAGGGAATTTGATGAGTTTCTTTGCCAGTGAAGTACGTTTTCTTCAGATAATTCCGATACTGCCACCAAGCATTCTTGAAGATAGCAGAGGTATTAGCACAGGTTACCTCATCCTGAGTTTCCAAACCGGTCCTTCTCTATAGAGAAAAATGTGAAAATTTGCTGTATTATAACCATCATGGAGGTAGGATGTATGGGATGAAGCAAAGTAATTGCCATGAATAACATTACTTACACATAACTCCTGGGCAAACACCAGCAACTGGCATTTTCCTTCATCTTCGGTATAATATTTCCAAGATGGGAAGATATGCACATACGATTTAACAACATCAAATGTGATAGATGCTAAACTACAACTAGCTGGTTGTGCTTCCTCCACAGGAATAGGCGTACTAACTGGTGGAGTTGGGGTTTGCCGTGATAGTACTGGCCCTTTGGGCACTGGAGCTGCCTTACTATCTGCTCTTATTTGGGAGCTCTGTGGTGGAGATGGTGTTGTGTCAACAGGAACTGGGTTACTATCGGCTGTGGTTTGGGTTAGATTGGGTGAAGCTGGTTCTCTGTCCATCGTAGTAGGGGTACAATCTGTGAGAGTTTGGGTTATGTGTGGTAGGGCTGGTTCTTGTGCATGTACAATCAGGGTGCTATCTCCACCAAGAGGTAGCACTGTTTTATTTGAAGACCGTGTTTTTAGTCCGCTAGATACTGGCATCACCCGCTCCAATTCAAATGGCTGATAAACAGGAAACATAGTTGAATGTACAGACATTGTATGAGAGACAAATGCAATAGTTAGTGTGGAAAAAAGAGGGCATGAAATAGTTGACATGTATATTGTTTAACTAAAACGGATAGCATGACATAATTTCACATATATGATGTCTATCTAAACTGGATAGCATAGCATAACATAATTCAAAGATATGATGAATAACTAAACAGGATCGCATGACATAATTCACCTACATGTTATCTAAGTAATCAGGATCACATCAATTAATTCAAATATGTGATTTATATGCTAAACAGAGGGCATTCAATATGATGTCTGAACTAAGAACATGGTGTTGAATATTGTGTATATGATGTCTATACTATGCAATGCAAGACACCGTATGCATGATATGAGCAGTATAACCGTGCCAAGTTAGAGCATACACCTCAGTGGGGGAATAGGACTGGTCATCTGTCTCTGAATCCATCTCTGGGGAGCTATCGGGACCCAACAATAGATCTGCTTCGACAGGTAGCACTGTCTGCTCTGAAGGCCTTGTTTTCACTCCAGATTTTTCCATCTCCCACCCAAATGGCTGATTCACAGGAAGAGTAGTTTAATGTACAAACATTGTCGACAAATGGAAATGTAATGAAGAAAAGGATGGGCAAGATATCATTCAAATATATGATGCCTGGTTAAACAGGATGGCATTGCACATTTCACATATATTATGGCTGGCTAAAAGACATGAGGCTGCATAATTCCCATATATGATATAGAAACTAAACAGGTGGCATTACAGAACATGTCTAAACTAAGCAGATGACATATATGATGTCAAAAGTAGGCACTGCAAGGCAACATATGCATGATATGACTAACATCATCATGCCAAGGTAGAGCAAACACCTTGGGGGTAAATAGGAGTGGTCCGCGGCGTCCGAATCCGCCTCAGAATAGATATCTTCCTCTAGATTACAATCTGGAGAGGGGTGGGGAGGGTTTGCCATTGAACCCACCATGGAGCGATGTCTGCATGACATTGTATTGCCGCGCAAAACTCTTCTCTTTTTCTCTACATGTTCAGCATGACTGTGTACAATATCTGACATGCATACAAAAAAAATATGGTGAGATTATGTAAGGAGAGCATGCAGAAATTTAGAGTGTGGTAACAACCAGTGGATCGATGTTTTTCCGTTGAACCAAAATAGCCCTAATGGATTGACGTGAATGTATAGTAATAAGTGATGCAACAAGTGTACAACCTCTTTGCCGTAGCCGTGTCGACCTCAGCATCATTGGGTTGGTCGCTAAAGCAGTTGAGGTAGAGGTGGCTGTCGGAGGTGTGGAGGAAGATCTGAGGAATCTGTAGACGGCCTCCAGGGCACTTCTCTATTGTGATCGATCATTCTGTCGTTGGAGCAGCTCCGGTGAGCCGTAAGATGTCAAGGCTGAAGCAACACAAGACAGACATCGTCAATCTCAAGTGGGATTCTAATAGCATCTCCAATAGATGATGTAAAATGGATGTAAAATTAACATCACCAAAAACCACCTGACTATAACAGATGAGGTAAAAACTACTGACTCTGAACTTAACTGTCAAAACTGAAATTTACTGTGGAATCTGAATGCTACCGTCGAAACTGAACGCAATGGTAGCAGAGAGGCACTTGACATGTAGTTTAGGGAGGGCCTGCAGTTCATCTTCAACCTGCACCCCCTGAGCCGCCAGTGACCATCGGCCGAACCGCCGGCCCCAGCGCCGCCTTGCCGCCCCGAAACAACTCGCCACCGCCGCCCCGGCCAGCCCTCTAGGCCCCCCGCCCCCACCGTGAACCCTAAGATAGATAGTGCGGTACCTCTCCGGCGAGCCCCCGTCCCCGCTGTGGGTGGTTCTTCCTTAACTCCGGCGAGCCCCCCAACCCCTGAAAATCGACTGACCCAAAAGTCGATTCAGTCGACTGAAGTGTGGCTTAATCGGAGCAGAGCAACAACACGAGCAAGGGGGAGAGCAGCAGCAGCAGCTGGGCGAGCGAGCGATCGAGCGAGAGCCGGAGCAGCAGTAGCAGATCCGGCTGGTATGGACGCCGCCGCCGAAGGGGCCTCGCACTGGGGGAGAGCCGCCGTGGAGATGTCGCCCGCGGCACTGGCTTCAAGGTAGCCGCTCCATGGGGTGTGGGATGGAGCACCGTCGGCGCCGGGAGGTCGAGCTAAGGAGAAGGTGTGGTGCGATGAGTGTACAACCTCTTTGGTGGCGCCGAGTAGGCCTCGGCTTCGTCCGAGGAGTCGGTGAGGATGCTGCGGTTCCGGTGGAGCAGGTTAAGGCGGCGCTGTGTGGATGGAGCAGCCGCGATAGACGAGGCGATCATTGGAGCAGCTCCTTGGAGGTGGAGGACGGGGTGGCTGAACCGGCGGGACGGCGAGATGGACGACGGATCCTCATCTAGGGAGGTGGACGAGGGACGTCGAGCTGTTGCGATGGATGACACCGTCAGGGAAGAGGCTCCGGCTGGGCAGCGGTGACGTGGCGGACGGAGGAGGGTGGGGTTTCGCGGCTGGAGCGGAGAGGTTATGGCGGCCTGGGATTTCGAACGGCGAAAAGGGGGCGATGGGAGGGGGTGAAGCATGACTTAGGAACGCGCTTGTCCAAAATGTAGGGTGTGTTACAAAAGTACCCCCCACCAATTTGAACTAGCGGCCCTTTCGGCTCAGGGTTAGAATGGGGATTTCGCGTGTCGGGATTTGGCACCTGGAGGGAGTTTTCGCGCGCGTTGTAATTTCGGGATAGCAAGGCGCAGGTTGTGAAGGCGCCAGTTTTGGGAGCACGATATCTGAATTTTCGGGATATAACAAGACACGGGTTGACGTGTAGTAATATTGTACTTGTACGTACCAAATCAATTCGCACTTCCCGCAACCAAAAAGAAAACAAACAAAATAAAACTATTCACACCACACAAAGAGAGAGTCTTGCCCCGTTTTACTATACAAATGCTATTCAAAGCTACTCCCTCCTTCCATCTATATAGGGCCTAATGCGTTTTTCGATGCTAACTTTGACCAAATATTAGAGCAATGATATATGACATCCAACTTACACAAAGCACACCGTTAAATTCGTCTGTGAAAGGTTCTTTCAATGATATAATTTGCACATTGTGCATGTCATGTACTATTAATCTTGTCAATAGTCAAAGGTGGTCTTAAAAATCTCATTACGCCCTATATAGATGGAAGGAGGGAGTATGAATCCATGTTATGTCCGATTAAATTTTTTCGCTTGCTGTATAATGCATGTAACCTACTCATACCAACATTTTAGTGCATTCCAAATGTCTATACTACCGCTGCAATTCAAACTAAATTTGAATTCGTTTCTCTATTTCAATAAGAATCTACAATCATGATTGTTGCCAACTTCAACCATCATAGTTTCCTTGCTATCCGCCAGATATAAATCAGACGGCCTATAATGCAGGATGGCAGGCACACCATCATCAACAACTCCGTTTTTTAAGAGTAGAGATAAAATATATTAAATGTAGTATACCATGTTCACAACCACACCATGTGTATCACCGTTATATATATTCACACATCCGTCGGTTTGAAACACTATGATAAATTCTTCAAATATCCGAATTCGCTTTTTATAATGAAGTATATATGATCTCTATTTGTCTTTTACACCCACACAACCCTCTTATCTTTGTAGCTAGTGCTAACTTTCTGTTGTGCATGCACACGCCCGCATCCCTCTCACCCTCCCTTAGCATTCTCTAGCTCCATCGCGCAAATTCGTCTTTTCACCTTAGGTCGTTCACCCACGGTGTGTGTAGGCCCCCCAACTCCTTCTTTACGACACACATCGATCGATATGCCTCTCTAGCCAGGTGTGCCTAGCACAAACACAAGCTTCCCCTCTTCTCTTGTCACCGTCCATGCCTCACTCCCACCACTCTTTTCATCGTTCTCGTACTCGCACACTCCTCCCCCTCGATATAGTATGCCTCTCGTACCACCTCCTACATGCATCCCTCTCTCTCTATCCTTCTCCTCATGCCTCATTTGCTTCTAACACACACATGCATGTATACCGATCGATCTCCCAACATATACCTAGATCGATTTTAACTACCCCCCCATCGATCGACGTACCTCACAAGTTATGTCTCTCCTTTCTCTTACAAAGGGCGATTGATCTTCCTATGTAGTTACGTCTGTTTACCACAGCCACATCGTCCCCCCTCATCATTCGTGCATGCCTCCTGACCCGTCTCTCACACGCACGTGCACAGACAACAAGCAGCCATCTCCTCTCTTATTGATATTGCGGGCATGCCCTCCGTTTGTCTAGCAAGCCTATCCCACCATTTGTTAGAAGCAACTCCACTACCACCCCCTCCAACACTCTAGCTCTGTCTCTCTCCCAACCTTATTCATCTCCTGCACATATGCATGGATGCCGATCGATCTCCCTTAATACATGAGGCAGACCGATCTCCTTAATACATGAGGTAGGCCTCTCTCCTCCTCCACACATATACCAGCCATTGTACCTCTATAGTTAATTGGGCCTCCCTCTTCCCCCACCACACACTAATAGTCGAGCGCTGCAGGTAGGTATCCATGCCACAGAGACAAACTGCACATGTCCCATCTCACGTTCCAGTAGGCCAGCCACTCTATATCTTTGACGTGGGCACACACAAATTCGATGGCACTCTTTATCGATTACGCGCGCGCACACACACACATCATCATCCCTCTCTTCGATTCTATGGACACCTCAAGCCGATGATACCTCCACTCTCTTCTCGTGGATCGCCCCCTCTATATATATGTTATATCAAGGACTCTATTTCGCACACATTGCATATGTTAAATTTTTTGATTGACCCCCCCCCCAAAAAAATATCTCTCAAGAACCCACACACTATATCTCTCTAGGTTTGTATCTCTCTCACACAACCCCACGTAGGTGGTGTACGTATACAAGACGAGAATAGGTGCACCGTGCACGTACTCACGCTTCGTGCCCAGCCACACCCACGCGGGTACACGGTGGAGCTCATTTCTCCGCAGAAGCTGAATTTGTTTTTGAAACATCAAGTGGCCAGAGACTCGAAAACTTATTTTCCCATTAGTGACTTGTCTGGGCGATGGATTTTAGTTTGTACGATAATGCTGCATCCACCTAAAGTAACGGAAGTTCTTACATAAACTTCCTAGTAATTCCCTCTTTGTAGGTGCAGCATTACTCCTAACATTTGTAATATCAGTTTGAAACTTGTAATATTGCCGTGTCCTATTCCTGTGTTTTCAAAATCCTGCGAATCAAACAGGTCCTGAGTTGGTGATGATGTTGTGCCTCCCATCTTTCACCAATAGCCGTCGGATCTAGATCTGACACACACAAACCAAGCTTCTCCATTTTTGCAAAAAGATGCCCGCACCTGTTCCCTATTTACAAACAACTCCTTGTCTCTCACAATCAGCCTCATCTCCTCCCCACCACATCTAGGAGTAGAAGGCCGTGGAAAAATCTGGCGCGATTGCCGCTGCCAGAGCCGTCCACCCCAATCTTGGTGTTCCGTGCAATGCACGAGCATCTACGCACGGGAAATTATGTCGAACAGGGCTAGTTGTAAGCAGGATAGCTCTACAGCCATGATGATAGTGACTGCAGATGGTGAGGCTGACTATGGTATGCCAAACACGGTGCCTATACTCAGGTGTCATCTCCGGCGCAGGATCTTATCACTTCACTGTGAGGAGCAGCACATAATAATTTGACCAACGGGTAGTACAGTGCTAGTACTCCTACTACTACATTGGTAGTACTACTACTAGTACTAGTAGCACCACCGTCTGGATTTAGGAGTACTACCACGTCCATCTGGATTTTATTATTTGACTAGCAATATCTAGTAATGCATGTCACCAAAAATGTACTACTCCCTCTATAAATAAATACATGGTGTTTTATTCCTATCGGCGAGAGAACTTAATGTTTTTTTGCTACTCCTACGGCTGGTCATAGTGGGGAGTAACTTATACTAGTGTCATGCATATGACACTAGTCTAAGTTACTACCTTCATAGTGCAAAGTAACATAGTATTAGTGTCATAGATGGCCTCATTTATTAGCTTGTAGACTCATCCTTTCTCGGGAAGCGCTATGTTATAGTAACATATTATGTTACTCTCAACACCTCTCTCCTCATTAACTACATGCCACATAAGCAAAAATTTCTTGGAGTATGCTATGTTACTACCTAAGTTACTCCCACTATGACTAGCCTAACTAGAGTACTAATAGGATTACATGCAATGAACTAAACACTGCATGTCATGTTTGGTAGTCTCAAGTCATTGAAAGCATGCACGGCCCACATCTCTCATTGGTTGATATGTCACGAAATAAGAAACAAGGAGGGAGTTAATGCACCGTGCCTAAGTATTTTGGGATTATTTAGTTTTCGTAAGGTGACTTACACAACA
Source organism: Triticum urartu (assembly GCF_003073215.2). Taxonomy (NCBI): domain Eukaryota; kingdom Viridiplantae; phylum Streptophyta; class Magnoliopsida; order Poales; family Poaceae; genus Triticum; species Triticum urartu. The sequence continues at coordinate 478,789,457 of NC_053024.1, forward strand.
TTTTTGTTTACATGCATTAACATTTTATTAGTTAAATCAAAGGTCAAAACTTGGCGCAAAATGCAAAGGGGACCAATAAACCAGTAAACATCAAACTTCTCTCGTTTGGCCCCAACTAGAGGTCCGGTGAGATGACTATACTACACCGGCACGGAGGGGGACGCAGCTTCATTGACTTACGGCAACTGCCTTTGGGTGAATGACACGTGGCCCCAGGGGGTGGCTGGCCCACCTATCATACAGCCAAAGGCAGGTGCAGTAGAGGGCGGAGGAGTAGTATGAAATCCTACGCACCTACGCACGCTAACCAAGGGCTGAGTGATCACTCGAATAGCAAGATCAGTTGACTAGAAGCTACGTAGACCCATGGAGACGATGAGTGCGAGCATCAGCCGGCTGTGCCAGATGGTCCACAATGCCAGCCTGCGGCCCGACACCGAGTAACGTCTCCGGGTAGTATTGCTTGAGGCCGCCAGGGCGACAACTTCGTCTCCTTGTTCGACGAGGTCCTCGTTGGTTTCCTGGACAAGTTCACCGTCGTCAAGAAGCTTGCGGACGACTTTGACGTAAGCCTCCAGCCGACGCGCCCAGGCTCTGCGATGCCCGCCACCCTCAATGGCCACTATGGTAACAACCTCTTCGACGCACTGGTGGCCCTGCGACTGCCCGCCGTCGCACCGGAGAATGTCCACCTCGAGTTCGCGCTCACCGCGCAGCAAGACACCATCGACATAATCACCCACGTCTACGCGCAAATCGTCCATAAGGACTACTACATGCAAGAGGAGGACGATAGGACGCTGGCCTTCTTGGAGCGCAGGGCAAACTTGGACGGGACTGTTCAGAAGCACGTTGAGCTCGCCGCCAACGCCGCTGCTCCTCACACGTCGGTTGGTGACCCGGCGCACTAGGGCGTGAGGATGTCGTTGAACGTTGATGGATCCATATGTATTTTTATCTTTCCGTCAAACCCATGTAGTAGTATATGATACTACAGTAATTATCTTACCTTTCGCATCAACTTCATAATTTTCGTACGTACTCCATGCATGAACGGCGTCAGAACCAAACTTCTCATTACTCTAGGCAAAATCGTTATTTTCTATCTATCGGTCGCGCCATGGAGCAGAACCAAATTTTACAAGTTACGAGTTCAAAAGGAAAAGCCTGCAGTGTTCGCGTCGCACCCCCACACGGTTGGTCCGGCACGCCGCTCAAGCGAGAATGCGTGCGGTGTTGCATTTTCACTTACAAGTGGGACCACAGTTGAGCAAACCGACTATCGGCAAACCCCCACCCCGCCCACCGCGCGATGGCTGAGAAAACAGGAGGGATAAGAGATGGTTGTAGCATGGACTCCAAGAAAATTGGTGTCGGATGGGACTCGTGTGGGTGGCATGTGCCGTACTGCTAGACGTGAATGCTAGTTATGGCCCATGCCACCCCACTATATCGAGCCTATATCAAGGTACGTAGAACAAATTTCTTGCAGTCCGTGCTCAGCCCTCCTCTATCTCTCTTCTCAGCCAGCCAGCAGACGCGCGGAGCCCATCATCTGTTTGCTCACATGCGGCCCCACATGTCAGTGAAAACGCAAGAGGACCCACTGAACCTGCACATCTTTCACCTCGACGTGCTGGTGATGAAAAACAAATCCAATAAAGATCTTCGGTGGCCGTTTTTGGAGTTACTCAAGAGTAGTAAGATTCTATTTACAGTTTAACCCAAGATGCACATCTCGTGGCTTCAACTACCACTCTATTTTCTTTCAGGACAGGAGCTGGATGCTGGATGTCCCACGTGTCGGCAAAAGGAGGAAGAACCGAACCAAATCTTCGGTTCTGCTCTCAGATTAGACTAGTTGTGCTAACTTAAAATTTTTATTGTGTACTCCCTCCGTTCCAAAATACTTGACTTCCATTTGTCCAAAAATGGATGTACCTATATACTAAGACATGTCTAGATACATATATATTTTGACAAATAGAAGACATGTATTGTGCAACGAAGGGAGTAGAATGGATGCAAGTTTTTGTATTGGGAAGAAGAGTACATCCATATATTGATAGAGCGCAATTTAGTAGATGTTCTATCACTTTTAGCTAGCACAGACGCAAGATCGAGCCTCCGCAGATCAACAATGAATGCACCGAGAAGGCACTAATCCAACTTACAGGAGTAGTAAAATGTATTCTTGTGGTTCTTGTTTTCTTTGGTCTTGCTTTTCTAGTCAAAATTATCGTTGGAGTTCATGCAAAACGAAGGTCCGTTTGGGGTCGTGAATTGGAGTTGGCCTTACAAGTGGGACCGTAGTTAAGGAAACCGACTATCGGCAAACCCCCACCTCGCTCGCTGCGCGATGGCTGAAGTTAGAGAAATGATGAGGTTGAAGAGATTGCTCTAGCACGGACTCCAAGAAATAATATGGTGTCAGATGGATGTCGTGGTGGTGGCGTGTGCCGTACTCCTGGACGTGAATGCTTGTTCGGGCCCATGCCACCCTACTACTTCTACTACTTACTCCTACTAGTATATAGTATACTAGTATCGAGGATTCGAGGTGCTGGTTACGTACAACGAACACATTAACATATGGCTAGAGTAAAAACACCCGCCCGACGTGCGAAGCATGTGAAGATAGTACAAATTTAGAGAAGCGACTCGAAAGCCATTCATAAATTTAGTAAGTTTATCACAGGCATATCATTTTATTACATACAACAGGTCATCAACCCACATCGACAACGAGGATACATTATAAATACTAAAGTTTTCAGCACACAACAAATAACAAGCCATGTAATGAACTTCAACTCAATCATTCCGCGGCGTTGGAAAAGCTTGCTTTGAACCACAAGTGATTCTCTGGGACGGGCCATCCGTTGTCGATCTGGAGACCAACGCAGGACCGATCATCCAGGCTGAAGCGGCCTACTATATCAGTACCAGGGTAGGGAACCACCCAAATGTCCGAGGTATAGACACAGTTGCTTCTCATAAATGTGTCAATAGCAGTTGGATCGCCTTTCACCATCATCGGATAGTTTTGTCGAAGGAAGAGCGAGTTTTCTCCAAGACTATCAATTATGTGCCAGGGAGAAGGAGTTGGCGCTAGCACACTAGTATCCATCCCGAATACCATGCAACGGGTGTTGGAATAGGTCCGGAGAGTGCGACCATGGGAGACACCTGCTTCCTTAGCAGTAACATCATCAGTGGGCTATATACACGCAAGAAGAGGTGATCCATCGGAATTAGTTGCCAGGCGCCATAGAGTATATGTGCGCTGCTCGTGATCATCACCATCGGCATCTCCCCCTTGGTTATAGAAATTTTCAAGTATAGGTGGTGGGATGTTCACAGGACCTTGGAAACACAAGAAGAAGGTTAATTAGTAAAGGGAAACTTGCTAACATGCATGCATGTGGATGAAACAATTATAATTACGGTGGAAGACAAACGTACCGAAACTACTAGGATGCCATGCAAAAATAGTGCCACGAGTGGTGGCAGCAAACACAAAGCCCTCGTATTGAATTGCATCACAGTACTCATCCGTGTACAGAAACTGATTTTTGAGCAATATCCATTGAGTCAAACCACGAAGGACGGCAACAAGCTTGTCGAAGATAGCAACAACTTGATAGTTGTTATAATTCCAAGAGCGGTTGGGAACTCAACAAAATTGCTATCTTCCGTAGAAGACAGTCACCATGATCGTATTTGAACGTGCATACATTACCGGTGTGTTCAACCTCTGGGCAGTGTGCTGAGATTTTTGGAAGTGGAACCCGGTGACGAGTGTACACATTCACAAGTTCCCACTCGCAGTTGGACCCAATTAAACAACCCAATCTCCATTTGCGCCCGCCCAAGCCTTGCCCTCAAGCGATGGTATCTTAACATCATACGTATCATTATCAAGCGGCATCAACTGGCACAAGGCGAGGCCTCCGTCGTGCCGGTGCCAGTCATCAGGGTCACGGCGAAGAAGATAGGGGAGATCAAACCGCTCCTTGACTCTTGGGTTCTTTGTAATGATGTTATTAGTTGATTCGAGAATGGGCTTGAACGAACCTACCATGCTAGCCGAGGTGATGACGTTGCACCGATCAATGAGTACCTCCACCACGTCATCTTTCAGATCGGGGCAAGAATAACGGGGTCATTTCCGGCCTGTTCCCTCCAGAGAGAAGACGATCAAACAATGGCAGAAGAAAGGATGAAGGGCTGAAGGAAAATGGAGGAGGGAGAGGAAGAGCGTGCGACAGCAGTTCCAAATCGAGAGGGAAAGGCCAAGAGTCGGTGGACGGTTGCGAGTTTGCCACGGTTCACGAAGAGGCGCCCCGGCCTACACATCCGTTTGGAAATACTCCTACTAATCGTCGTCGTCTCACTGATATGTTGGAATGGGACCACATGTCAACGAAACATGGTGTGTAATTTCTCGTGAAAAATGCGATCTGGCCGCGTTGGCCCAAGGTGCCACATTAGTTATCGACCTTTATTTTTTTAATGGCGTGTCGATCAGTTTTGAAGCATGACTAACTGGTACTGTACGTGGAGAGGATGATAGCAGGGACCCACCAAGGTCATGGCAGTACGCAAGCAAGTGCCTCCTTATTTCAAGCCAATAAAAAAATGGCTCCTCCTAGTGGATTTCTGGCATCTGGGTCCCATGCCATTGTCAATGTAGTCAATAAACGAGAGAATTGCACAACGAGCGGCTGACACCAGGGACCCAGCAGCTCGCCCAGTTATTTTTGTTTTGGGTTAATTTGATAAATGCCACTCCAAATCTGGTGTATCCGAGAAATGCCACTGCAATTTCCAAACTTTGAAAAAATGCCATTTCATGCCATTTCTAGTGGCATTTTTCGAAGTCTGGAGTGGCATTTTTCAAAGTTTGCAAACTGCAGTGGCGTTTTTCAAAGTTTGCAAAAATTGCAGTGGCATTTTTCAAAGTTTGGAAATTGCAGTGGCATTTTTATGAATCGCCATAATTGGAGTGGCATTTATCTAATTTTTTTTGAGACGGAAGCAGGGTGTCAACTGGGTTGTGCGGGACACTCTGGCCTATCTAGACAGCCTTTTCTTTTATGCTTACCACAGACCAGCCCAGTAGTTTTTTTCTTTCTGAAAATGGCTAGCCTAGTTCTTTTGTGATTTGTCAAGTAAGTCGCTTTATCAGGTCTGTTGGGCTGCAAATCTTTCAAGACGAGGAGAGCTTCATTGGGCTAGCCGAGAAAATGGCCTATCAGTAATGAGAAATGGGTTGTACATTTTTAAAACACATCAAACCGGCAATTATTTTCAAATGTCTTTTTTTTCATTTCGAGATTTTAAATTGCATTGATTTTTATGCGTGGACAATTTATTGGATTTTATATTGATATACATTTATTTTTGAAATCAGTCTGAATGTGACTCGAAATTTCGGGATTAAAAATAGTTCAGACCGCACTGACATATGCAAAATTTCGTATAATTTTTTAACAGTGGCCACAATATGGGCTGTAATGCTAACATAAAGAATATGTGCTCCAAAAAACCCGTAAGAATTAGCAAATGGGCTGTAAATTATTTGAAATAATGGAAGATAGGCTGTATGCTGTTTTCCACAGATTTGAGGCTTTCCACAGATGGCCTGTATACTGTTGGATGTCCATCCAACGGCCGTCGTGCTTCTTCAATCTCTGCTCTTCCTGCTCCAGCCGCTCAAACAAGCGCCGGCAGGACTGCTTGCTCCCTCCTCGCCGCGGCCGGTTGTACTGCTGCGCAGGCCTCACCGCCCCACCGTACTCCCATCGCTGGCCTAGGCATCCCTCTACCCACCCTCACCTGCTGTTATTCTCCGGCGACGGCAGACAAACCAGTAAACCCTCGTACAGTCGTACTCCCCTCTGCATGGGAAACAAAAACAACGGCTGAGTCTTCCCTACCTCCGTGTCGTTCCCTTCCTAGGCCTCGCCGTCGTCCACCGCCCTGGTGCTCTCGGCGTGGCGTGGTCAGCATGGTCAACGACCGACATGCATCTGAAGTGGACTGTACGTGGACAGGCTGACAGCTGGGTCCATGGCCGCACGCAAGGAAATGCCTCCTTATTACGCGCAAAATAATGATTTCCTCCAGCTGACATCTGGGACCCACTGAAACGGCCTCTGAATTTCACGAAAAAAACGTTACCGCCGCTGACAGCTTGGACCCACCAGCTATATCTTCGCACGCAAGGAAGTGCCTCCTTATTACGCACAAAAAAATGAATACTCCCCCTTCTAGATGGGACCCAGTATAGTGGGCCTACTAAGTTGACGGGGACGAAGGGCTTTGTCAACTTAGTCAATATGCACGATTCTAGCTCGACTAACCATACGATGTCCATCCAACGGCCGTAGTGCTTCTTCAACCTCTGGTCTTCTTGCTCCAGCCGCCCAAAGCAGCACCGGTCATGCCGCCTGCTCCTGCCTCCCGTGGCCCGCTGTGCTGCCGCGGAGGCCTCACCGCCCCCATACTACTCCCACCGCTGGCCAGGCCATCCCTCCACTCCACTCACCCACACCCCCTGTTATTCTGCGGCGACGGCAGCATAGCCGAACCAGTGAACCCTCGTACTCCTCTCCGCGTGGGAATCCACTGCCGCATCTTCCCCGGCTCCGCGTCGTCCCCTTCCTAGGCCTCACTGTCGTCCACCACCGTGGTGCTGTCGGCGCGGCGTGGTCAATGTGGTCAACGACCGAATTCCATCAGAAGAATACTGTACATGGGGAGGCTGACAGCTGGGTCCACGGCAGCCGCAAGGAAGTGCCTCCTTATTACGCGGAAAATAATTATTCCTCCACCTGACAGCAGGGACCCACCGGACGCCCACCAGTATATCGCGAAAAAAACGTTTGCCCCTGACTGCTGGGACCCACTCGACGGGCCACCGTATTTCGCGAAAAAAACGTTCCCCTGCTGTCAGCTCGGACCCACTAGAAGTGCCTCCTTATTACGCACAAAAAATGAATACCCCCTGCTAGCTAGGACCCACCTTGGTGGGAGGCTGACTTGTGGGCCTACTAAGTTGACTGGGACGGAGGGCTTTGTCAACTTAGTCAATATGCATGATTCTAGCTCCAGTGACCGTACGATGTCCATCCAACAGTCGTAGTGCTTCTTCAACCTCTGGTCTTCTTGCTCCAGCCGCCCAAACCAGCGCCAGTCGTGCCTCGTGCTCCTGCCTCCCGTGGCCGGCTGCAATGCGGCGGAGGCCTCACCGCCCCCTACTGCTCCCACCGTTGGCCAGGCCATCCCTCTACTCACCCACACCCCCTGTTATTCTGCGGCGACGGCAACCTCACACCGCAGCGAACCAGTGAACCCTCATACTCCTCTATGCGTGGGCATCCACTGCCGCATCTTCCCCGGCTCCGCGTCGTCCCCTTCCTAGGCCTCGCCGTCGTCCACCGCCCTGGTGCTCTCGGCGCGGCGTGGTCAACGTGCTCAAGGAACGGCTTCCATTGGACATGGACTGTATGTGGAGAGGCTGACAGCTGGGTCCACGGCCGCAGCAAGGAAGTGCCTCCTTATTACGTGCAAAATAATTATTCCTCCACCTGACAGCGGGGACCCACCAGACGGGCCACCGTATTTCACGAAAAAAAGTTTGTCCCTGACTGCTGGGACCCACCAGCTACATCTTCGCACGCAAGGAAGTGCCTGACAGTCGGGACCCACCTGGTCGAAGCGTACGTAGCGTTGTCATTCTGGTCGCGAACGTGTACGTACATATATAGTGGTGGATGTAGAGGCGCGCACGTGTCGTAGTAGAGGCGCGCACGTAGCATGTACACGTACGTACAACGGCCAGGGTGCAATAAAGAAAATACAGCCACGTATGTGTACATACGGGCGGGGTCTCGAACGCCTACTCGCGCATACGTACGGCCAGGGCTCGTGTACATGGCTGGGTCGGAACGGAGAAACAGCGTTGTCTTCGTGTTCATGGGGAGGCAACGGTATGCATCATGTTCATGGGGAGGCAACGAAATGCGTCGTGTTCATCGAGAGGGCTTGGACGGAACAGGCGATGGAAACAAGGCCTGGCGTACCGCAGAACGGAGGAAACGGCCTTGTGTTCGACCGGCCACGTTCGAAACGGGATCCTGTTGATCGGGAGGGGTTTGGCGTACCACAAAACGGAGGAAACGGACCTCCTATGGTCGAAACGGGGGTCCTGTTCATCGGGAGGGGTGTGGCGTATCGCAAAACGGAGGAAACAGACATGTGTTGGAGCGGTACGGTCGAAACGGGGGTCCTGTTCATCGAGAGGGGTGTGGCGTACCGCAAAACGGGACTCCACGGGATACTGTTCATCTCCACCGTCGACCCCCTCCAGCCTCCACGAGCTACTGTTCATCCACCGTCGACCTCCTCCAGCCTCCACCTGTGACTATTCATCCACGGGCTCATGTTCATCCAGCCTCCACCGCGCGCTACTCCACCGGCTACTGTTCAACCAGCCCTCTCCACGGGCTCCTGTTCAACCACCCCTCCACGGGCTACTCTTCATCCTGCCCTCCACTGTCTACTGTTCATCCTGCCCTCCACGGGGTGGTCCTGTTCATCCAGCCCTCCATGGGGTCCTGTTCATCCAGTCCCAACTAGCTCGATTGATTGGGGTCCTGTTCATCCAGAGGTAACACGACGGGGTCCTATTCATCCACCCCCACTGGGAACTATTCATCCAATCCCCCCCCTGCAACGCTCACTGTTCATCCAGAGGCAGCATCGATCGGCTTCAATTAGCAGCAGTAGTGAAGGAATCGCTCGATCGGGTTCAGTTAACATCCATCGATCGATCGCTCGGGTTCAGTAACGCGTAGCCTGCAGTGCAATCGCTCGGGTTCAGTTAGAGCCCAACGCCTCGCTCGGGTTCAGTTAGAGCCAACGCCTCGCACACACGCGCGTACGTGTACGAGATAAGCACGCATCGCTCGGCCCCGACCTCCCACCGTAACCGGGAACTCCCCGAAATTTTCCTCCCCCTCGCTTCTACCATGGTTTTTTCCATCATGGATGGCTCAAAGAATGTCATGCAGCTGCGTCTCCGGCCCGCCCAGGACGAAAAGCCCATTTTCTGTCATAATTTTTTGTCATAGAAGTAGGAGCCCACCACATCTATGATGATACCAGGTTTTGTCACAATTATCGTCATAGAAGTGTCATATGTATGACAGAAAAAAAATTCGTTCGGCCCAAAATGTCACGGATGTGTCTTTTTTTTATAGTGATGCTTGTCCAAGTAAGGACAGTAACCAAGCACCGGTCCACCCACATACCAAATTATCAAAGTACCGAACGCGAATCATATGAACGTGATGAAAACTAGCTTGATGATATTCCCATGTGTCCTCGGGGGCGCTTTACATCATATAAGAGTTTGTCCAGGCTTGTCCTTTGCTACAAAAAGGATTGGGCCACCTTGCTGCACTTTATTTACTTTTGTTACTTATTGCTCGTTACAAATTATCTTATCACAAAACTATCTGTTACCTATAATTTCAGTGCTAGCAGAGAATACCTTGCTGAAAACCGCTTATCATTTCCTTCTGATCCTCGTTGGGTTCGACACTCTTACTTATCGAAAGGACTACGCTAGATCCCCTATACTTGTGGGTCATCAGTCATATCTTCGTAGTGCTTAGGCAAAGCCTGCGCGGATCACTTCATCATCACCGTAACCACGCCGTCGTGCTGACGAAACTCTCCCTCGACACTTTGATGGATCAAGAGTTCGAGGGACGTCATCGCGCTGAATGTGTGCAGAACTCGGAGGTGTCGTCCATTTGGTGCTTGATCAGTCAGAACAAGAAGTTCGACTACATCAACCGCGTTGTCAAACGCTTCCGCTTTCGGTCTACGAGGGTACACGGACACACTCTTCCCCTCTCGTTGCTATGCATCTCCTAGATAGATCTTGCGTGATTGTAGGAATTTTTTTGAAATTGCATGCTACGTTCCCCAACACCTCCCTCCCGCCTATATATATGAGGAAGGGGGCACATAGCACAGACCAGACAATTGTGTAGCCGTGTGCGGCGCACCCCTTCATAGTTTACACCCCCGGTCATATTTTTGCAGTGCTTAGGTGAAGCCCTGCGAGGATCACTTCACCATCACCGTCACCATGTCGTCGTGCTGACGGAACTCATCTACTACCTCGACGTCTTGCTGGATCAAGATGGCGAGGGACATCACCGAGCTGAATGTGTGCAGAACTCAGAGGTGACGTACGTTCGGTACTCGATCGGTGGAGCGCGAAGAAAGTTTGACTACATCAACCGCATTGTCAAACGCTTCTGCTTTCGGTCTACGAGGGTACATAGACCCACTCTCCCTCTCGTTGCTATGCATCTCCATGGATAGATTAGTGTGTGTGCGTTGAATTTTTTTGTTTTTCCATGCAACGTTTCCCAATAGTGGCATCCGTGCCACGTCTATGCGTAGATGATATCCACGAGTAGAACACAAAGAGTTGTGGGTGGTGATAGTCATACTACTTACCGCCAACGTCTTATTTTGATTCACCGGTATTGTGGGATGAAGCAGCCCAGACCAACCTTACATGTCCACTCACATGAGACCGGTTCCACTGACTGACATGCAACTAGTTTTGCATAAAGGTGGCTGGTGGGTGTCTGTTTCTCCTACTTTAGTTGAATCGAATTTGAATGCGGCCGGTCCTTGAAGAAGGTTAAAACAGCAAACTTTATGAAACACCATTGTGGTTTTATGCGTAGGTAAGAACGGTTCTTCTAGAAGCCCGTAGCAGCCACGTAAAACTTGCAACAACAAAGTAGAGGTAGTCTAACTTGTTTTTGCAGGGCATGTTGTGATGTGATATGGTCAAGACATCACATGATAAACGTTATTGTATGAGATGATCATGTTTTGTAAGATATCTGACAACCGGAAGGAGCCTTATGGTTGTCTCTTTATTGTATGAAATGCAAACGCCATGTAATTGCTTTACTTTATCACTATGCGTTAGCAATAGTTGTAGAAGCAATAGATGGCGAGACGACCACGACGCTACGATGGAGATCAAGGTGTCGAGCCGGTGACAATGGAGATCAAGGTGTCGAGCCGGTGACAATGGAGATCAAGGTGTCGAGCCGGTGACAATGGAGATCATGATGATGCTTTGGAGATGGAGATTAAGAGCACAAGATGATGATGGCCATATCATGTCACATATTTTGATTGCATGGGATGTTTATCCATTATGCATCTTATTTTGCTTAGAACGATGGTAGTATTATAAGATGATCCCTTCACTAAATTTCAAGGTAAAAGTGTTCTCCCTGAGTATGCACCGTTGCTACAGTTCTTCGTTTCGAGACACCATGTGATGATCGGGTGTGGTAGACTCTACGTTCACATACAACAGGTGTAACACAATTTTACACATGCATAATACTTGGGTTAAACTTGACGAGCCTAACATGTACAGACATGGCCTCAAAACACTAGAGGCTGAAAGGTCGAACGTGAATCATATAGTAGATATGATCAACATAGAGATGTTCACCATTGATGACTAGCCCATCTCATGTGATGGTCGGACATGGGTTAGTTGATTTGGATCACGTATCACTTAGTTGACTAGAGGGATATATATTTAAGTGGGAGTTCATTAGTAATTTAATTAATTTGAACTTAATTTATCATGAACTTAGTCCTGATAGTATTTGCAAATCTATGTTGTAGATCAATAGCTCGCGATATAGCTCCCTTTATTTGATATGTTCCTAGAGTAAAATAAGTTGAAAGATGATAGTAGCAATGATGCGGACCGGGTCCGTGATATGAGGATTATCCTCATTGCTGCACCAAAGAATTATATCGTTTATGCACTGATACGTCTCCAACATATCTATAATTTTTGATTGTCCCATGCTATTATATTATCAACCTTGGATGTTTTATATGCATTTTATGCTATTTTATATGATTTTTGGGACTAACTTATTAACCTAGAGCCTAGTGCCAGTTTCTGTTTTTTCCTTGTTTTAGAGTATCGCAGAAAAGGAAAATCAAACGGAGTCCAATTGACCTGAAACTTCATGGAACTTATTTTTGGAACGGAAGCAATCCAGGAGACTTGGAGTAGATGTCAGGGAAGCTTCGAGGGAGGCACGTGGCAGGGAGGCGCGCCCTACCCCCTGGGCACGTCCCCCACCCTCGTGGGCCCCTCGTGGGTCCCCTGACCGACTTCTTTCGCCTATATATATCCATATACCCTAAAAACATCGGGGAGAAGAATAGATCGGGAGTTCCGCCGCCAGAAGCCTTTGTAGCCACCAAAAACCAATCTAGACCCATTCCGGCACCCTGCCGGAGAGGGCAATCCCTCTCCGATGGTCATCTTCATCATCCTGGCGCCCTCCGTGACAAGGAGGGAGTAGTCCACCCTCAGGGCTGAGGGTATGTACCAGTAGCTATGTGTTTGAACTCTCTCTCTCTCGTGTTCTTGATTCGGCATGATCTTGACGTATCGCGAGCTTTGTTATTATATTTGGATCTTATGATGTTTCTCCCCCTCTACTGTCTTGTGATGAATTGAGTTTTCCCTTTGAAGTTATCTTATCAGATTGAGTCTTTAAGGATTTGAGAACACTTGATGTATGTCTTGCATGTGCTTATCTGTGGTGACAATGGGATATCACATGATCCACTTGATGTATGTTTTGGTGATCAACTCGCGAGTTCCGTGACCTCTTGAACTTATGCATAGGGGTTGGCACACGTTTTCGTCTTGACTATCTGGTAGAATCTTTGGGGCACTCTTTGAAGTACTTTGTGTTGGTTGAATAGATGAATCTGAGATTGTGTGATGCATATCGTATAATCATACCCACACATACTTGAGGTGACATTGGAGTATCTAGGTGACATTAGGGTTTTGGTAGATTTGTGTCTTAAGGTGTTATTCTAGTACGAACTCTATGATAGATTGAATGGAAAGAATAGCTTCATGTTATTTTACTACGGACTCTTGAATAGATCGATCAGAAAGGATAACTTTGAGGTGATTTCATACCCTACAATAATCTCTTCGTTTGTTCTCCGCTATTAGTGACTTTGGAGTGACTCTTTGTTGCATGTTGAGGGATATTTATATGATCCAATTATGTTATTATTGTTGAGAGGACTTGCACTAGTGAAAGTATGAACCCTAGGCCTTGTTTCCTAGCATTGCCATACCGTTTGTGCTCACTTTTATCATTAGTTACCTTGCTGTTTTTATATTTTCAGATTACAAAAACCATTATCTACTATCCATATTGTTGGGGAACGTAGTAATTTCAAAAAGTTGCTCCTCAACCTACTGAACCTACTGAAAATGAAAATGTCTGCTTTGAAATTCCTTCGGGTAATATAGAAAAACTGCTAGCTAATCCTTTTGCAGGAGATGGAAGATTTCATCCTGATGAGCATCTAATATATGTGGAAGTTTGTGGATTATTTAAGCTTGCAGGTGTACCCGGAGATGTTATTAAGAAGAAGGTCTTTCCTTTAACTTTGAAGGAAGATGCATTGACATGGTATAGGCTATGTGATGATACGGGGTCATGGAACTACAAACGATTGAAATTGGAATTTCATCAGAAGTTTTATCCTATGCATCTTGTTCATCGTGATCGCAATTATATATATAATTTTTGGCCTCACGAAGGAGAAAGCATCGCTCAAGCTTGGGGAAGGCTTAAATCAATGTTATATTCATGCCCCAATCATGAGCTCTCAAGAGAAACGATTATTCAGAATTTATATGCTCGGCTTTCTGATAACAATCGCACCATGCTTGATACTTCTTGTGCTGGCTCTTTTATGACGAAGACTATTGAATTCAAATGGGATTTATTGGAAAGAATTAAACGCAACTCTGAAGATTGGGACCTCGACGAAGGTAAGGAGTCAGGTATGACACCTAAGTTTGATTGTGTTAAATCTTTTATGGATACCGATGTTTTCCGTAAATTTAGCACTAAATATGGACTTGACTCTGAAATAGTAGCTTCTCTCTGTGAATCTTTTGCTACTCATGTTGATCTCCCTAGGTTGAAGTGGTTTAAATATCATCCTCCCATAAAAGTAAAAGTAGCTGCACCTATTAAAGTTGAAGAAAAGACTATCACTTATAATGATCCTATTGTTCCTACTACTTATGTTGAGAAACCACCTTTTCCTGTTAGGATAAAGGATCATGTTAATGCTTCAACTGTGGTTCGTAAAAGCAATATTAGGACTTATACACCTGCTGAGCAAATTAAAGTTGAACCTAATATTGCTATTGTTAAAGATCTCTTGTCTGATAATATTGATGGGCATGCTATTCATTTCCGTGATGAGACTGCTAGAATTGCTAAACCTTGTGCTAAAGATAAACCTAGATCTTTGGTAGGGATGCCTGTTATTTCTGTTAAAATAGGAGATCATTGTTATCATGGCTTATGTGATATGGGTGCTAGTGCTAGTGCAATACCTTTTGACTTATACAAAGAAATTATGCATGATATTGCACCTGCTGAGATAGAAGATATTGATGTCACAATTAAACTTGCCAATAGGGATACTATTTCGCTAATGGGAATTGTTAGAGATGTTGAAGTCTTGTGTGGGAAAACTAAATATCCTGTTGATTTTCTTGTTCTTGGTTCCTCACAAGATAGCTTTTGTCCCATTATATTTGGTAGACCCTTCTTGAACACTGTTAATGCTAAGATAGATTGCAAAAAGGATGTTGTTACTATTGGTTTAGGTGATATGTCTCATGAATTTAATTTCTCTAAATTTCATAGACAACACCGTGAAGAGGAATTACCTAGTAATGATGAAATTATTGGTCTTGCTTCTATTGTCGTACCTCCTAGTGATCCTTTAGAACAATATTTGCTAGACCATGAAAATGATATGTTTATGAATGAAAGAAGGGGAATAGATGAAGTATTCTTTAAACAGGACCCCATCCTGAAACACAATTTGCCTGTTGAAATCCTAGGGGATCCTCCTCCATCCAATGGTGATCTCGTGTTTGAGCTTAAACCGTTACCTGATACTCTTAAATATGCTTATCTTGATGAGAAAAAGATATATCATGTTATTATTAGTGCTAACCTTTCAGAGCATGAAGAAGAGAGATTATTGAAAACTCTAAAGAAGCACCGTGCTGCTATCGGATATACTCTTGATGATCCTAAGGGCATTAGTCCCACTCTATGTCAACACAAAATAAATTTGGAGGAAGATGCCAAACCAGTTCGTGATCGTCAACGACGGCTGAATCCTAAGATGAAGGAAGTGGTAAGAAAGGAAATACTAAAGCTTCTTGAGGCAGGTATAATTTATCCTGTTGCTGATAGTTAGTGGGTAAGTCCTGTCCATTGTGTCCCTAAGAAGGGAGGCATTACTGTCGTTCCTAATGATAAAGATGAGTTGATCCCGCAAAGAATTATTACAGGTTATAGGATGGTAATTGATTTCCGCAAATTAAATAAAGCTACTAAAAATATCATTGCCCCTTACCTTTTATCGATCAAATGCTAGAAAGATTATCCAAACATACACATTTTTTCTTTCTAGGTGGTTATTCTGGTTTCTCTCAAATACCTGTGTCAGCCAATGATCAATCAAAGACTACTTTTACTTGCCCTTTTGGTACTTTTGCTTATAGACGCATGCCTTTTGGTTTATTTAATGCACCTGCTACCTTTCAAAGATGTATGATGGCTATATTCTCTGACTTTTGTGAAAAGATTTGTGAGGTTTTCATGGACGACTTTTCCGTCTATGGATCCTCTTTTGATGATTGCTTAAGCAACCTTGATCGAGTTTTGCAGAGATGTGAAGAAACTAACCTTGTCTTGAATTGGGAAAAGTGCCACTTTTATGGTTAATGAAGGTATTGTCTTAGGGCATAAAGTTTCTGAAAGAGGCATTGAGGTTGATAAAGCTAAGGTTGATGCTATTGAAAAGATGCCATGTCCCAAGGACATCAAAGGTATAAGAAGTTTCCTTGGTCATGCCGGGTTTTATAGGAGGTTCATTAAGGACTTCTCCAAAATTTCTCGGCCTCTGACTAATTTGGAGGAGGTCTATCGTTCTGGTGCCATAAAAATCAACAACTTCGAAGGCACAAATTCGAAGGTGGTGAACGGTCAAAGAATTAAACATTATATCTCAGGTAATCCTATAAATGTTGAAACCAATGTTATTGAAACCGTAACCCCAGAGGAATACATAAGGGACACTTTCTGGAACGTTTCAGACTCTGAAAAGGAATAGGTATGTGGTACGGTAAGTAAACCGACTCCAAAACAGTTCTAATGGCAATTTTCTTCCGTTTTGGAATATTTAGAAAAATAGAAAAATAATAAGCAGTCCGGGAAGGACACGAGGGCTCCACGAGGGTGGAGGGCGCACCCTACCCCCTGGGCGCGCCCCCTACCTCGTGGGCACCTCGTGTGCTCTACGGACTCCGTTTTCTTACATGTTACGTATTTTGGTCGGTAAAAATTCATTATTTAATCTCCCGAAGGTTTTGACTCCTGTATCATGCAAATATCTCTTGTCTTTGTTTCGAGCTATCCTACTGCAGATTAGAGCAACATGTCGTCCCAGGATTCAGAAGGAGAAAGCTATGTGACTGATTACCTTGCAGATCCTAAGGTCTATGGGGATGTGGAGCATTGTGGTTGGACTACGGAAGAAGAAGAGGACTATGAACCCAAGGGAAGGGAGGAGACGAGCTCAAAAGAAGACGAAGTCCCATTACCTCAACCTGGGGACATGCATGTGGAGTTCAAAAAGTCAAGCCTCCCGGATAGAGTAAAGAAACCTAAGATCGAGTTTATCCCTTTTCGCCTCTTGCTGGAAAACAAGCAGGAACTATGCAAAAAGATACTGAGCCTGGAGCAGGAGATCGATGACCTAAGGGACCAAAATTCTGTCCTCAAGCGTAAATTAAGGAAGAAGCCTGCGCCATCAACAAAACCATCACCTTCTTCACCAACAAAGAAGAACTAAGCATCGGGTATGGGCACTCCCCTTGGAAACTGCCAAGCTTGGGGGAGTGCCCCGGTATCGTATCACCATCACTTTTATCTTTACCGTTTCTCTTAGTTCGATCCCTTTGATAATATTTTGATCTAGTAGAATAAAAGTTTTTAGTATGATCCAGTTGTGAGTTTTGCTTTATGATCCTTCTATGTAATCGAGTCCATGAGCTATATATAATAAAGATTAGTGTTGAGTCAAGGGCTTGATTATTTTGCCATGATCTTGAGTGAATAAAAGAAAAGAGAAAGAAATACAAAGAAATAAAGAGATCATATGGATCTTATGGAGAGTAATGAGCTCACATAGAAAAAAGTATGATGAATAAAAGTTGTTGAGAGTTGACAAACATAGTTTTGGTCATCGTTGCAATTAATTGGAAGTAATAAAGAAAGAGAGGTCTTCACATATAAATATACTATCTTGGACATCTTTTATGATTGTGAGCACTCATTAAAATATGACATGCTAAAGAATTGATGTTGGACAAGGAAGACAACGTAATGGGTTATGTTTTCTTACATCTGAGATAAATCATATTGTCTTGGATCATCCAACATGATTGAGCTTGCCCTTCCCCCTCATGCTAGCCAAATCCTTTGCACCAAGTAGAGATACTACTTGTGCTTCCAAACACCCTTAAACCGGTTTTGCCATGAGAGTCCACCATATCTACCTATGGATTGAGTAACATCCTTCAAGTAAGTTGTCATCGGTGCAAGCAATAAAATTGCTCTCTAAATATGTATGATTGATTGGTGTGGAGGAAATAAGCTTTATACGATCGTGTGATATGGAAGAAATAAAAGCGACAGACTGCATATTAAAGGTCCATATCACAAGTGGCAATATAAAGTGACGTTCTTTCGCATTAAGATTTTGTGCATCCAACCATAAAAGCGCATGACAACCTCTGCTTCCCTCTACGAAGGGCCTATCTTTTACCTTTATCTCCTACCTTACATAAGAGTCATGGTGATCTTCACCCTTACTTTTTACATTTTATCTTTTGGCAAGCACAACATGTTGGAAGGATCCTGGTATATATGGCTAATTGGATGTGAGTTTTCATGAACTATTATTGTTGACATTACTCTTGAGGTAAAACGTTGGGAGGCAAAACTATAAGCCCCTATATTTCTCTGTGTCCTATTAAAACTCCATACCCATAAGTATTGCGTGAGTGTTAGCAATGGTGAAAGACTAAATGATAGTTGAGTATGTGGACTTGCTGAAAAGCTCTTATATTGACTCTTTCCTATGTTATGAAAAATTGCAATTGCTTCAATGACTGAGATTATAGTTTGTTAGTTTTAAATGAAGTTCATGATTCATACTTGAAATTGTGATTGAATTGTTACTCTAGCATAAGAGATCATATGACAAGAATTATATAAGTTGCTGTTCTAAGAATGATCATGATGCCCTCATGTCCGTATTTTATTTTTATCGACACCTCTATCTCTAAACATGTGGAAATGTTTTTCGATTTCGGTTTTCGCTTGAGGACAAGCGAGGTCTAAGCTTGGGGGAGTTGATACGTGCATTTTGCATCATGCTTTTATATCGATATTTATTGCATTGTGGGTTGTTATTACACATTATGTCACAATACTTATGCCTATTCTCTCTTATTTTACAAGGTTTACATAAAGAGGAGAATGCCGACAGCTGGGATTCTGGCTGGAAAAGGAGCAAATATTAGAGACCTATTCTGCACAGCTCCAAAAGTCCTGAAACTTCACGGAAGGCGTTTTCAGAATATATAAAAAATACTGAGCACAAGAAGTTCACCAGGGGGGCACACCCTGCCCACGAGGGTGGGGGGTGCGCCCCCTACTTCATGGCCCCCCTGGTGGCCCTCCGATGGCCATCTTCTGCTATATGGAGTCTTTCGATTAGGAAAAAATCATAAGTCATCTTTCCGGACGAGACTCCGCCGCCACGAGGCGGAACCTTGGCGGAACCAATCTAGGGCTCTGGCGGAGCTGTTTTGCCGGGGAAACTTCCCTCCGAGAGGGGGAAATCATCGTCAGCACCAATGCTCCTCTCATCGGGAGAGGGCAATCTCCATCAACATCTTCACCATCACCATCTCCTCTCAAAACCCTAGTTCATCTCTTGTATCCAATTCTTGTCTCTAAGCCGGGGATTGGTACCTGTGGGTTGCTAGTAGTGTTAATTACTCCTTGTAGTTGATGCTAGTTGGTTTATTTGGTGGAAGATCATACGTTCAGATCCTATATGCATATTAATACCCCTCTGAAATGAACATGAATATGCTTTGTGAGTAGTTATGTTTGTTCCTGAGGACATGGGAGAAGTCCTGCTATTAGTAGTCATGTGAATTTGGTATTTGTTCGATATTTTGATGAGATGTATGTTGTCTCTCCTCTAGTGGTGTTATGTGAACGTCGACTACATGACACTTCACCATTATTTGGGCCTAGAGGAAGGCATTGGGAAGTAATAAGTAGATGATGGGTTGCTAGAGTGACAGAAGCTTAAACCCTAGTTTATGTGTTGCTTCGTAAGGGGCTGATTTGGATCCATATGTTTCATGTTATGGTTAGGTTTACCTTAATACTTTTGTTGTAGTTGCGGATGCTTGAAATAGAGGTTAATCATAAGTGGGATGCTTGTCCAAGTAAGGACAGTACCCAAGCACCGGTCCACCCACATACCAAATTATCAAAGTACCAAACGCGAATCATATGAACATGATGAAAACTAGCTTGATGATATTCCCATGTGTCCTCGGGAGCGCTTTACATCATATAAGAGTTTGTCCAGGCTTGTCCTTAGCTACAAAAAGGATTAGGCCACCTTGCTGCACTTTATTTACTTTTGTTACTTGTTGCTCGTTACAAATTATCTTATCACAAAACTATCTGTTACCTATAATTTCAGTGCTTGCAGAGAATACCTTGCTGAAAACCACTTATAATTTCCTTCTACTCCTCGTTGGGTTCGACACTCTTACTTATCTAAAGGACTACGATAGATCCCCTATACTTGTGGGTCATCAGTCATATCTTCGTAGTTCTTAGGCGAAGCCCTGCGCGGATCACTTTATCATCACCGTCACCACGCCGTCGTGCTGACGAAACTCTCCCTCGACACTTTTATGGATCAAGAGTTCGAGGGACATCATCGAGCTGAATGTGTGCAGAACTCAGAGGTGTCGTACGTTCGGTGCTTGATCAGTCAGAACGAGAAGAAGTTCGACTACATCAACCGCGTTGTCAAACGCTTCCGCTTTCGGTCTACGAGGGTACATGGACACACTCTTCCCCTCTCGTTGCTATGCATCTCCTAGATAGATCTTGCGTGATTGTACGAATTTTTTTGAAATTGCATGATACGTTCCCCAACACCTCCCTCCCACCTATATATATATATATGAGGAGGGGGCACATAGCACAGACCAGACAATTGTGTAGCCGTGTGCGGCGCCCCCCTTCACAGTTTACACCCTCGGTCATATTTTTGCAGTGCTTAGGTGAAGCCCTGCGAGGATCACTTCACCATCACCGTCACCATGTCGTCGTGCTGACGGAACTCATATACTACCTTGGAGTCTTGCTGGATCAAGATGGCGAGGGACGTCACCGAGCTGAATGTGTGCTGAACTCGGAGGTGCTGTACATTCGGTACTCGATCGGTGGAGCGCGAAGAAAGTTCGACTACATCAACCGCGTTGTCAAACGCTTCTGCTTTTGGTCTACGAGGGTACATAGACCCACTCTCTCTCTCATTGCTATGCATCTCCATGGATAGATCATTGTGTGTGCGTTGAATTTTTTTGTTTTTCCATGCAACGTTTCCTAATAGTGGCATCCGAGCCAGATCTATGCGTAGATGATATGCATGAGTAGAACACAAAGAGTTGTGGGTGGTGATAGTCATACTACTTACCGCCAACGTCTTATTTTGATTCACCGGTATTGTGGGATGAAGCAGCCCAGACCAACCTTACATGTCCACGCACATGAGACCGGTTCCACTGACTAACATGCAACTAGTTTTGCATAAAGGTGGCTGGCGGGTGTCTGTTTCTCCTACTTTAGTTGAATCGAATTTGACTGCGGCCGGTCCTTGAAGAAGGTTAAAACAGCAAACTTTATGAAACACCATTGTGGTTTTATGCGTAGGTAAGAACGGTTCTTCTAGAAGCCCGTAGCAGCCACGTAAAACTTGCAACAACAAAGTAGAGGTAGTCTAACTTGTTTTTGCAGGGCATGTTGTGATGTGATATGGTCAAGACATCACATGATAAACATTATTGTATGAGATGATCATGTTTTGTAAGATATCTGACAACCGGAAGGAGCCTTATGGTTGTCTCTTTATTGTATGAAATGCAAACGCCATGTAATTGCTTTACTTTATCACTATGCGTTAGCAATAGTTGTAGAAGCAATAGTTGGCGAGACAACCACGATGCTACGATGGAGATCAAGGTGTCGAGCCGGTGACAATGGAGATCAAGGTGTCGAGCCGGTGACAATGGAGATCATGACGATGCTTTGGAGATGGAGATCAAAAGCACAAGATGATGATGGCCATATCATGTCACATATTTTGATTGCATGGGATGTTTATCCTTTATGCATCTTATTTTGCTTAGAACGACGGTAGTATTATAAGATGATCCCTTCACTAAATTTCAAGGTAAAAGTGTTCTCCCTGAGTATGCACCATTGCTACAGTTCTTCGTTTCGAGACACCACATGATGATCGGGTGTGGTAGACTCTACGTTCACATACGACAGGTGTAAGACAGTTTTACACAAGCATAATACTTGGGTTAAAGTTGACGAGCCTAGCATGTACAGACATGGCCTCGGAACACTAGAGACCGAAAGGTCGAACGTGAATCATATAGTAGATATGATCAACATAGAGATGTTCACCATTGATGACTAGCCCATCTCATGTGATGATCGGACATGGGTTAGTTGATTTGGATCACGTATCACTTAGATGACTTGAGGGGTGTCTATTTAAGTGGGAGTTCATTAGTAATTTAATTAATTTGAACTTAATTTATCATGAACTTAGTCATGATAGTATTTGCAAATCTATGTTGTAGATCAATAGCTCGCGATATAGCTCCCTTTATTTGATATGTTCCTAGAGTAAAATAAGTTGAAAGATGATAGTAGCAATGATGCGGACTCGGTCCATGATATGAGGATTATCCTCATTGCTGCACCAAAGAATTATATCGTTTATGCACTGATACGTCTCCAACGTATCTATAATTTTTGATTGTTCCATGCTATTATATTATCAACCTTGGATGTTTTATATGCATTTATATGCTATTTTATATGATTTTTGGGACTAACCTATTAACCTAGAGCCTAGCACCAGTTTCTGTTTTTTCCTTGTTTTAGAGTATCGTAGAAAAGGAAAATCAAACGGAGTCCAATTGACCTGAAACTTCATGGAACTTATTTTTGGAAGAGAAGCAATCCAGGAGACTTGGAGTAGACGTCGGGGAAGCTTCGAGGGAGGCACGAGGCAGGGAGGCGCGCCCTACCCCCTGGGCCCGCCCCCACCCTCGTGGGCCCCTCGTGGCTCCCCTGACCAACTTCTTTCGCCTATATATATCCATATACCCTAAAAACATCAGGGAGCAGAATAGATCGGGAGTTCCGCCGCCAGAAGCCTCCGTAGCTATCGAAAACTAATCTAGACCTGTTTCGGCACCCTGCTGGAGAGGGCAATCCCTCTTCGGTGGTCATCTTCATCATCCCGGCGCCCTCCATGACGAGGAGGGAGTAGTCCACCCTCGGGGATGAGGGTATGTACCAGTAGCTATGTGTTTGAGCCCTATCTCTCTCTTGTGTTCTTGAGACGGCATGATCTTGATGTATCGCGAGCTTTGCTATTATATTTGAATCTTATGATGTTTCTCCCCCTCTACTCTCTTGTGATGAATTCAGTTTTCCCTTTGAAGTTATCTTATCGGATTGAGTCTTTAAGGATTTGAGAACACTTGATGTATGTCTTGCATGTGCTTATCTGTGGTGACAATGGGATATCACGTGATCCACTTGATGTATGTTTTGGTGATCAACTTGCGAGTTCCGTGACCTCGTGAACTTATGCATAGGGGTTGGCACACGTTTTCGTCTTGACTCTCTGGTAGAATCTTTGGGGCACTCTTTGAAGTACTTTGTGTTGGTTGAATAGATGAATCTGAGATTGTGTGATGCATATCGTATAATCATACCCACAGATACTTGAGGTGACATTGGAGTATCTAGGTGACATTAGGGTTTTGGTTGATTTGTGTCTTAAGGTGTTTTTCTAGTACAAACTCTATGATAGATTGAACGGAAAGAATAGCTTCATGTTATTTTACTACGGACTCTTGAATAGATCGATCAGAAAGAATAACTTTGAGGTGGTTTCATACCCTACAATAATCTCTTCGTTTGTTCTCCGCTATTAGTGACTTCGGAGTGACTCTTTGTTGCATGTTGAGGGATAGTTATATGATCCAATTATGTTACTATTATTGTTGAGAGGACTTGCACTAGTGAAAGTATGAACCCTAGGCCTTGTTTCCTAGCATTGCCATACCGTTTGTGCTCACTTTTATCATTAGTTACCTTGCCATTTTTATATTTTCAGATTACAAAAACCATTATCTACTATCCATATTGTTGGTGAACATAGTAATTTCAAAAAAAATTCCTATGCAGACGCAGGATCATGGTGATGCATAGCAACGAGAGGAGAGAGTGTCGTCCACGTACCCTCGTAGACCGTTAAGCGGAAGCGTTATGACAACGCGGTTGATGTAGTCGTACGTCTTCACGACCGACCGATCCTCAGTACCGAACGTACGGCACCTCCGCGTTCAGCACACGTTCAGCTCGGTGACGTCCCGCGAACTCAAGACCTAGTAGAGCTCGGGGAAGAGTTTCGTCAGCACGACAGCGTGGTGATGATGTTGATGAAGCTACCGCAGCAGGGCTACACCTAAACATCGCTATAGTATGATCCAGGTGGATTATGGTGGAGGGGGCACCGCACACGGCTGGGAGAGATCTTTGTGATCAACTTGTGTGTCTAGAGGTGCCCCCTGCCCCTGTATATAAAGGAGCAAGGGGGAGGCCGGCCGGCCCTTGTTGGCGCGCCAGGAGGAGGAATCCTCCTCCTAGTAGGAGTAGGATTCCTCCCTTTCCTACTCCTACTAGGAGGGGGAAAGGAAGGGAGAGAAAGAGAAGGAAAGCCCCCCCCCCTCTCCTTGTCTAATTCGGACAGAGGGGAGGAGGCGCTCTACCTGCCCTAGGCCGGCCCCTCTCTCTTTCCCTTATGGCCCAACAAGGCCCATTAGCCCCCGGGGGGTTCCTGTAACCCCTCCGGTACTCCGGTAAAATCCCGATTTTACCCGAAACTATTCCGATGTCCAAATGTAGGCTTCCAATATATCAATCTTTATGTCTCGACCATTTCGAAACTCCTAGTCATGTCCGTGATCAAATCCGGGACTCCGAACTACCTTCGGTACATCAAAACATATAAACTCATAAAACCGATCGTCACAGAACTTTAAGCGTGCGGACCCTACGGGTTCGAGAACTATGTAGACATGACTGAGACACGTCTCCGGTCAATAACCAATAGCGGAACCTGGATGCTCATATTGGTTTCTAAATATTCTACAAGATCTTTATCGGTCAAACCGCACAACACTATACGTTGTTCTCTTTGTCATCGGTATGTTACTTGCCCGAGATTTGATCGTCGATATCCCAATACCTAGCTCAATCTCGTTACCGGCAAGTCTCTTTACTCGTTCCGTAATACATCATCCCGTAACTAACTCATTAGTTATCATGCTTGCAAGGCTTATAGTGATGTGTATTACTGAGAGGGCCCAGAGATACCTCTCCGACAATCGGAGTGACAAATCCTAATCTTGATCTATGCCAACTCAACAAGTACCATAGGAGACACCTGTAGAGCACCTTTATAATCACCCAGTTACGTTGTGACGTTTGGTAGCACACAAAGTGTTCCTCCGGTATTCGGGAGTTGCATAATCTCATAGTCATAAGAACATGTATAAGTCATGAAGAAAGCAATAGCAGTAAATAGAAACGATCAAGTGCTAAGCTAATGGAATGGGTCAAGTCAATCACATCATTATCCTAATGATGTGATCCCATTGATCAAATAACAACTCATGTCTATGGTTTGGAAACTTAACCATCTTTGATCAATGAGCTAGTCAAGTAGAGGCATACTAGTGACACTATGTTTGTCTATGTATTCACACATGTATTACGTTTCTGGTTAATACAATTCTAGCATGAATAATAAACATTTATCATGAAATAAGGAAATAAATAATAACTTTATTATTGCCTCTAGGGCATATTTCCTTCAGTCTCCCAATTGCACTAGAGTCAATAATCTAGATTACACAGTAATGATTTTAACACCCATGGAGCCTTGGTGCTGATCATGTTTTGCTCGTGGAAGAGGCTTAGTCAACGGGTCTGCAACATTCAGATCCGTATGTATCTTGCAAATATCTATGTCTCCCACCTGGACTTGATCCCAGATGGAGTTGAAGCGTCTCTTGATGTGCTTCGTTCTCTTGTGAAATCTGGATTCCTTTGCCAAGGCAATTGCACCAGTATTGTCACAAAAGATTTTCATTGGACCCGATGCACTAGGTATGACACCTAGATCGGATATGAACTCCTTCATCCAGACTCCTTCATTCGCTGCTTCTGAAGCAGCAATGTACTCCGCTTCACATGTAGATCCCGCCACGACGCTTTGTTTAGAACTGCTCCAACTGACAGCTCCACCGTTTAATATAAACACGTATCCGGTTTGCGATTTAGAATCGTTCGGATCAGTGCCAAAGCTTGCATCAACGTAACCATTTACGATGAGCTCTTTGTCACCTCCATAAATGAGAAACGTATCCTTGGTCCTTTTCAGGTACTTCAGGATGTTCTTGACCGCTGTCCAGTGATCCACTCCTGGACTACTTTGGTACCTCCCTGCTAGGCTAATATCAAGGCACACATCAGGTCTGGTACACAGCATTGCATACATGATAGAGCCTATGGCTGAAGCATAGGGAACACTTTTCATTTTCTCTCTATCTTCTACAGTGGTCGGGCATTGAGTCTTACTCAACTTCACACCTTGTAACACAAGGCAAGAACCCTTTCTTAGCTTGATCCATTTTGAATTTCTTCAAAACTTTATCAAGGTATGTGCTTTGTGAAAGTCCAATTAAGCGTCTTGATCTATCTCTATAGATCTTGATGCCCAATATATAAGCAGCTTCACCGAGGACTTTCATTGAAAAACTCTTATTCAAGTATCCTTTTATGCTATCCAGAAATTCTCTATAATTTCCAATCAACAATATGTCATCCACATATAATATTAGAAATGCTACAGAGCTCCCACTCACTTACTTGTAAATACAGGCTTCTCCAAAAGTCTGTATAAAACCATATGCTTTGATCACACTATCAAAACGTTTATTCGAACTCTGAGAGGCTTGCACCAGTCCATAAATGGATAGCTGGAGCTTGCACACTTTGTTAGCTCCCTTTGGATCGATAAAACCTTCAGGTTGCATCATATACAACTCTTCTTCCAGAAATCCATTTAGGAATGCAGTCTTTGCATCCATTTGCCAAATTTCATAATCGCAAAACGCAGCAATTGCTAACATGATTCGGATGGACTTAAGCATCGCTACGGGTGAGAAGGTCTCATCGTAGTCAACTCCTTGAACTTATCGAAAACCTTTCGCAACAAGTCGAGCTTTGTAGACAGTAACATTACCGTCAGCGTCTGTCTTCTTCTTGAAGATCCATTTATTCTCGATGGCTTGTCGATCATCGGGCAAGTCAACCAAAGTCCACACTTTGTTCTCATACATGGAACCCATCTCAGATTTCATGACCTCAAGCCATTTTTCGGATTCTAAGCTCATCATCGCTTCCTCATAGTTCGTAGGTTCGTCATGGTCAAGTAACATGACTTCCAGAACAGGATTACCGTACCACTCTGGTGCGGATCTTGCTCTGGTTAACCTACGATGTTCAGTAGTAACTTGATATGAAGTTTCATGATCATCATCATTAGCTTCATCACTAATTGGTGTAGGTGTCACAGGAACTGGTTTCTGTGATGAACTACTTTCCAATAAGGGAGTGGGTACAGTTACCTCATCAAGTTCTACTTTCCTCCCACTCACTTCTTGCGAGAGAAACTCCTTCTCTAGAAAGGATCCATTCTTAGCAACGAATATCTTGTCTTTGGATCTGTGATAGAAGGTGTACCCAATAGTTTCCTTTGGGTATCCTATGAAGACACATTTCTCCAATTTGGGTTCGAGCTTATTAGGTTGAAGCAGAACCAAACTTTAAGAAACGACAACTTTGGTTTCTTGCCAAACCATAGTTCATAAGGCGTCATCTCAACGGATTTTGATGGTGCCCTATTTAATGTGAATGCAGCCGTCTCTAAAGCATAACCCCAAAATGATAGCGGTAAATCAGTAAGAGACATCATAGATCGCACCATATCTAGTAAAGTACGATTACGGCGTTCGAACACACCATTACGTTGTGGTGTTTCGGGTGGCGTGAGTTGCGAAACTATTCCGCATTGTTTCAAATGTAGACCAAACTCATAACTCAAATATTCTCCTCCATGATTAGATCATAGAAACTTTATTTTCTTGTTACGATGATTTTCCACTTCACTCTGAAATTCTTTGAACTTTTCAAATGTTTCAGACTTATGTTTCATTAAGTAGATATACCCATATCTGCTTAAATCATCTGTGAAGGTGAGAAAATAACGATACCCGCCGTGAACCTCAATATTCATCGGATCACATACATCAGTATGTATGATTTCCAACAAATCTGTCGCTCGCTCCATAGTTCCGGAGAACGGCGTTTTAGTCATCTTGCCCATAAGGCATGGTTCGCAAGTACCAAGTGATTCCAAAAGTCCATCGGTATGGAGTTTCTTCATGCCCTTTATACCAATATGACCCAAACGGCAGTGCACAAATAAGTTGCACTATCATTATCAACTCTGCATCTTTTGGCTTTAACATTATGAATATGTGTATCACTACTAGCGAGATTCAACAAAAATAGACCACTCTTTAAGGTGAATGACCATAAAAGATATTACACATATAAATAGAACTACCATTATTCTCAGATTTAATTGAATAACCGTCTCTCATTAAACAAGATCCAGATATAATGTTCATGCTTAACACTGGCACCAAATAACAATTATTTAGGTCAAAAACTAATCCCAGAGTTAGATGTAGAGGTAGCGTGCCGACGGCGTTCACATCGACTTTGGAACCATTTCCCACACGCATCGTCACCTCGTCCTTAGCCCGTCTTCGATTAATCCGCAGTCCCTGTTTCGAGTTGCAAATATTACCAACAGAACCAGTATCAAATACCCAAGTGCTACTGCGAGCTCTGGTAAGGTACACATCAATAACATGTATATCACATATACCTTTGTTCACCTTGCCATCCTTCTTATCCGCCAAATACTTGGGGCAGTTCCGCTTCCAGTGACCAGTCTGTTTGCAGTAGAAGCACTCGATCTCAGGCTTAGGTCCAGAATTGGGTTTCTTCTCCTGAGCAGCAACTTTTTGATGTTCTTCTTGATGTTCCCCTTCTTCTTCCCTTTGCCCTTTTTCTTGAAACTGGTGGTCTTGTTGACCATCAACACTTGATGCTCCTTCTTGATTTCTACCTCTGCAGCTTTTAGCATCGCGAAGAGCTCGGGAATTGTCTTATTTATCCCTTGCATATTATAGTTCATCACGAAGCTTTTGTAGCTTGGTGGCAGTGATTGAAGAACTCTGTCAATGATACTATCAACAGGAAGATTAACTCCTAGTTGAGTTAAGTGATTATGATACCCAGACATTTTGAGTATATGCTCACTGAGAGAACTATTCTCCTCCATCTTGTAGCTATAGAACTTATTGGGGACTTCGTATCTCTCAATCCTGGCATTTGCTTGAAATATTAACTTCAACTCCTGGAACATCTCATATGCTCCATGACGTTCAAAACGTCGTTGAAGTCCCGGTTCTAAGCCGTAAAGAATGGCACACTGAACTATCGAGTAGTCATCATCTTTGCTCTGCCAGACATTCATAACATCTGGTGTTGCTCCTGCAGTAGGTTTGGCACTTAGCGGTGCTTCCAGAACGTAATTCTTCTGTGCAGCAATGAGGATAATCCTCAAGTTACGGACCTAGTCCGTGTAATTGCTACCATCATCTTTCAACTTTGCTTTCTCAAGGAACGCATTAAAATTCAACGGAACAACAGCACGGGCCATCTATCTACAACAACATAGATAAGCAAAATACTATCAGCTACTAAGTTCATGATAAATTTAAGTTCAATTAATCATATTACTTAAGAACTCCCACTTAGATAGACATCCCTCTAATCATCTAATTGATCACGTGATCCATATCAACTAAACCATAACCGATTGTCACGTGAAATGGAGTAGTTTTCAATGGTGAACATCACTATGTTGATCGTATCTACTATATGATTCACGCTCGACCTTTCGTTCTGAGTGTTCCGAGGCCATATCTTCATATGCTAGGCTCGTCAAGTTTAACCCGAGTATTCTGCGTGTGCAAAACTGGCTTGCACCCGTTGTAGATGGACGTAGAGCTTATCACACCCGATCATCACGTGGTGTCTCGGCACGACGAACTTTGGCAACGGTGCATACTCAGGGAGAACACTTTTATCTTGAAATTTAGTGAGAGATCATCTTATAATGCTACCGTCAAACAAAGCAAAATAAGATGCATAAAGGATAAACATCACATGCAATCAATATAAGTGATATGATATGTCCATCATCATCTTGTGCTTGTGATCTCCATCTCCGAAGCACCGTCATGATCACCATCGTCACCGGCGCGACACCGTGATCTCCATCGTAGCATCGTTGTCGTCTCGCCAACTATTGCTTCTACGACTATCGCTATCGCTTAGTGACAAAGTGAAGTAATCACAGGGCGATTGCATTGCATACAATAAAGCAACAACCATATGGCTCCTGCCAGTTGTCGATAACTCCGTTAAAAAACATGATCATCTCATACAATAAATATAGCATCATGTCTTGACCAGATCACATCACAACATGCCCTGCAAGAACAAGTTAGACGTCCTCTACTTTGTTGTTGCAAGTTTTACGTGCCTGCTACGGGCTGAGTAAGAACCGTTCTTACCTATGCATCAAAACCACAACGATAGTTCGTCAAGTTAGTGTTGTTTTAACCTTCTCAAGGACCGGGCGTAGCCACACTCGGTTCAACTAAAGTTGGAGAAACTGACACCCGCCAGCCACCTATGTGCAAAACACGTCGGTAGAACCAGTCTCGCGTAAGCGTACGCGTAATGTCGGTCCGGGCCGCTTCATCCAACAATACCGCCGAACCAAAGTATGACATGCTGGTAAGCAGTATGACTTGTATCGCCCACAACTCACTTGTGTTCTACTCGTGCATATAACATCTACGCATAAAACCAGGCTCTGATACCACTGTTGGGAAATGTAGTAATTTCAAAAAAATTCCTACGCACACGCAGGATCATGGTGATGCATAGCAACAAGAGGGGAGAGTGTCGTCCACGTACCCTCGTAGACTGTTAAGCGGAAGCGTTATGACAACGCGGTTGATGTAGTCGTACGTATTCACGATCGACCGATCCTCAGTACCTAATGTACGGCACCTCTGCGTTCAGCACACGTTCAGCTCGGTGACGTCCCGCGAACTCAAGACCTAGTAGAGCTCGGGGAAGAGTTTCATCAACACGACGGCGTGGTGACGATGTTGATGAAGCTACCGCAGCAGGGCTACACCTAAACATCGCTATAGTATGATCCAGGTGGATTATGGTGGAGGGGGCACCGCACACGGCTGGGAGAGATCTTTGTGATCAACTTGTGTGTCTAGAGGTGCCCCCTGCCCCTGTATATAAAGGAGCAAGGGGGAGGCTGGCCGGCCCTTGTTGGCGCGCGAGGAGGAGGAATCCTCCTCCTAGTAGGAGTAGGATTCCTCCCTTTCCTACTCCTACTAGGAGGGGGAAAGGAAGGGAGAGAAAGAGAAGGAAAGGGGGCGCCCCCCCCCCTCTCCTAGTCTAATTCGGACAGAGGGGAGGAGGCGCGCTACCTGCCCTAGGCCGTCCCCTCTCTCTTTCCCTTATGGCCCAACAAGGCCCATTAGCCCCCGGGGGGTTCCGGTAACCCCTCCGGTACTCCGGTAAAATCCCGATTTTACCCGGAACTATTCCGATGTCCAAATGTAGGCTTACAATATATCAATCTTTATGTCTCGACCATTTCGAGACTCCTTGTCATGTCCGTGATCAAATCCGGGACTCCGAACTACCTTCAGTACATCAAAACATATAAACGCATAAAACCGATCGTCACAGAACTTTAAGCGTGCGGACCCTACGGGTTCGAGAACTATGTAGACATGACCGAGACACGTCTCCGGTCAATAACCAATAGCGGAACCTGGATGCTCATATTGGTTTCTACATATTCTACGAAGATCATTATCGGTCAAACCGCACAACACTATACGTTGTTCTCTTTGTCATTGGTATGTTACTTGCCCGAGATTTGATCGTCGATATCCCAATACCTAGCTCAATCTCGTTACCGGCAAGTCTCTTTACTCGTTCCAAAATACATCATCCCGTAACTAACTCATTAGTTATCATGCTTGCAAGGCTTATAGTGATGTGTATTACTGAGAGGGGCCGGAGATACCTCTCCGACAATCGGAGTGACAAATCCTAATCTTGATCTATGCCAACTCAACAAGTACCATCGGAGACACCTGTAGAGCACCTTTATAATCACCCAGTTACGTTGTGACATTTGGTAGCACACAAAGTGTTCCTCCGTATTCGGGAGTTGCATAATCTCATAGTCATAAGAACATGTATAAGTCATGAAGAAAGCAATAGCAGTAAACATAAACGATCAAGTGCTAAGCTAA
The DNA here is from genome assembly GCF_003073215.2 of Triticum urartu. NCBI lineage: Eukaryota > Viridiplantae > Streptophyta > Magnoliopsida > Poales > Poaceae > Triticum > Triticum urartu. The sequence goes on from NC_053024.1 coordinate 478,821,657, forward strand.
CGGAATGGGTCAAGTCAATCACATAATTCTCCTAATTATGTGATCCCATTGATCAAATAACAACTCATGTATATGGTTTGGAAACTTAACCATCATTGATCAATGAGCTAGTCAAGTAGAGGCATACTAGTGACACTATGTTTGTCTATGTATTCACACATGTATTATGTTCCCGGTTAATACAATTCTACCATGAATAATAAACATTTATCATGAAGTAAGGAAATAAATAATAACTTTATTATTTCCTCTAGGGCATATTTCCTTCACATATTGCACTTGTATCACCATCTCTTCGCCGAACTAGTGCACCTATACAATTTACCATTGTATTGGGTGTGTTGGGGACACAAGAGACTCTTTGATATTTGGTTGCAGGGTTGCTTAAGAGAGACCATCTTCATCCTACACCTCCCACGGATTGATAAACCTTAGGTCATCCACTAGAGGGAAATTCGCTACTGTCCTACAAACCTCTGCACTTGGAGGCCCAACAACGTCTACAAGAAGAAGGTTGTGTAGTAGACATCATGCACCGCTACGTGACGGACCTATTGTAGGAGCATATGCAAATGTTATGAATGTCTGGCAAGCTCGGTATGATGACTACTTAATAGTTTAGTGCACCATGCTTTACGGCTTAGAACCGGGACTTCAAAAACTTTTTGAATGCCACGGAGCATATGAGATGTTCCAAGAGCTGAAATTGATATTTCAGACTCATGCCCATGTCGAGGGTGTGAGACCTCTACTTTGCCTACAAGATGGAGGAGAATAGCTCAGCTAGTGAGCATGTACTCAGAATGTCTGGGTACTACAATTGCTTGAATCAAGTGGGAGGTAATCTTCCAGATAAGATAGTGACTGACAGAGTTCTCTAGTCACTATCACCAAGCTACTAGAACTTCATGATGAACTATAATATGCAAGGGATGACGAAAATGATTCCCGAGCTCTTCGCGGTGTTGAAATTGGCGAAGGTAGAAATCAAGAAAGAGCATCAAGTGTTGATGGTTAACAAGACCACTAGTTTCAAGAAAAAGGGTAAGGAAAGAAAGGGAACTTCAAGGAGAATGGCAAGCAAGTTGTCACTCCCGGGAAGAAGCCCAAAGCTGGACCAAAGCCTGAAACTAAGTGCTTCTACTTCAAAGTGACTGGTCACTGAAAGTGGAACTGCCCCAAATACTTGGTGGATAAGACGGATGGCAAAGTGAAAAAAGGTATATTTGATATACATGTTATTGATGTATACTTTACTAGTGTTAATAGTAGCCCCTCGGTATTTGATACCGATTCAGTTGCTAAGATTAGTAACTTGAAACAGGAGTTGCAAAATGAACAGAAACTAGTTAAGGACGAGGTGATGATGTGTGTTGGAAGTGATTCCAAGGTTGATAAGATCACCATCGCACACTCCCTCTACCTTTGGGATTCGTGTTGGACCTAAATAAATGGTATTTGGTGTTTGCGTTGAGCATGAACAAGATTAGATCGTGTTTATTGCGATACGGTTATTCATTTAAGTCAGAAAATAATTGTTGTTCTGTTTACATGAATAAAACCTTCTATGGTCATACACCCAATCTAAATGGTTTATTGAACCTCGATCGTAGTGATACACATATTCATAATATTAATGCCAAAATATGCAAAGTTGATAAGGATAGTGCCACATACTTGTGGCATTGCCGTTTAGGTCATATTGGTGTAAAGCGCATGAAGAAACTCCTGATGGGCTTTTGGAATCACTTGATTATGAATCATTTGATGCTTGTGAACCATGCGTCATGGGCAAGATGACTAAAACTCCGTTCTCCGAAACAATGGAACGAGCTAATGACTTACCGGAAATAATGCATACCGATGTATGCGATCCGATAAGTATTGAAGCACGCGGCATGTATCGTTATTTTCTCACCTTCACAGATGATTTGAGAAGATATGGGTATATCTACTTAATAAAACACAAGTCTGAAATATTTGAAAAGTTCAAAGAATTTCAGAGTGAAGTGGAGAATCATCGTAACAAGAAAATAAAGTTTCTGCGATCTGATCGCAGAGGTGAATATTTGAGTCACGAGTCTGGCCTTCATTTGAAACAATGTCGAATAGTTTCACAACTCACGCCATCTGGAACACCACAACATAATGGTGTGTCCGAACATCGTAACCGTACTTTATTAGATATGGTGCGTTCTATGATGTCTCTTACCGATTTACCACTATCATTTTGGGGTTATGCACTAGAGATAGCTCCATTCACATTAAATAGGGCACCGTCTAAATCTGTTGAGACGACACCGTATGAACTGTTGTTTGGCAAGAAACCTAAGTTGTCGTTTCTTAAAGTTTGGAGTTGCGACACTTATGTCAAAAGGCTTCAGCCTAATAAGCTCGAACCCAAATCGGAGAAGTGCGTCTTCATAGGATACCCTAAGGAAACAATTGGGTACACCTTCTACCATAGATCCGAAGGCAAGATCTTTGTTGCCAAGAATGGAACCTTTCTAGAGAAGGAGTTTCTCTCGAAAGAAGTGAGTGGGAGGAAAGTAGAACTTGATGAGGTAATCGTACCTTCTCTCGAATTGGAAAGTAGCACATCAGAGAAATCCGTTCCCGTGATGCCTACACCAACTAGAGAGGAAGCTAATGATGATGATCATGAAACTTCAGATCAAGTTACTACTAGACCTCGTAGGTCGAACAGAGCACGTTCCGCACCAGAGTGGTGCAGTAATCCTATCCTGGAAGTCATGTTACTAGACCATGGCGAACCTACAAACTATGAAGAAGCTATGATGAGTCCAGATTCCGACAGATGGCTTGAGGCCATGAAATCTGAGATAGGATCCATGTATGAGAGCAAAGTGTGGACTTTGGTGGACTTGCCCGACGATCGGTAAGCCATAGAAAATAAATGGATCTTCAAGAAGAAGATTGACGCTGATGGTAATGTTACTGTCTACAAAGCCCGCCTTGTCGCAAAAGGTTTTTGACAAGCTCAAGGAGTTGACTATGATGAGACTTTCTCACTCGTAGCGATGCTTAAGTCTGTCCGATTCATTTTAGCAATTGCCGCATTTTATGATTATGAAATCTAGCAAATGGACGTCAAAACTACATTCCTTAATGGATTTCTTAAAGAAGAGTTGTATATGATGCAACCAGAAGGTTTTGTCAATCCTAAAAGTGCTAACAAAGTGTGCAAGCTCCAGCGATCCATCTATGGACTGGTGCAAGCATCCCAGAGTTGGAATATACGCTTTGACGAGATGATCAAAGCATATGGTTTTATACAGACTTTCGGTGAAGCCTGTATTTACAAGAAAGTGAGTGGGAGCTCTGTAGCATTTCTAATATTATATGTAGATGACTTATTGTTGATTGGAAATGATATAGAATTTCTGGATAGCACAAAAGGATACATGAATAAGAATTTTTCAATGAAAGACCTCAGTGAAGCTACTTACATATTAGCCATCAAGATCTATAGGGATAGATATAAACACTTAATAGGACTTTCACAAAGTATATACCTTGGCAAAATTTTGAAGAAGTTCAAAATAGATAAGTCAAAGAAAGGATTATTGTGAGTGTTGCAAGGTGTGAAGTTGAGTAAGACTCAAAACCCGACCATGGCAGAAGATAGAGAGAGAATGAAAGTCATTCCCTATGCCTCACCATAGATTCTATAAAGTATGTCATGCTGTGTACCAGACCTATTGTGTACATTGCCATGAGTTTGGCGAGGGGGTACAATAGTGATCCATGAGTGGATCACCGTACAACGGTCAAAATTATCCTTAGAAGGCTAAGGAAATGTTTCTCGGTTATGGAGGTGATAAAGAGTTCGTCGTAAAGGGTTACGTCGATGCAAGCATTAACACCGATTCAGATGACTCTTAGTCTCAATCTGGATACGTGTTGAAAGTGGGAGCAATTAGCTAGAGTAGCTCCATGCAGAGCATTGTAAGCCATAGAAATTTGCAAAATACATACGACACTGAATGTGGCAAACCCATTGACTAAAACTCTCTCACAAGCAAACGCATGATCACACCTTAGTACTCTTTGGATGTTAATCACATGGCGGTGTGAATTAGATTATTGACTCTAGTGAACCCTTTGGGTGTTTGTCACATGGTGATGTAAACTATTGGTGTTAATCACATGGCAATGTGAACTAGATTATTGACTCTAGTGCAAGTGGGAGACTGAAGGAAATATGCCCTAGAGGCAATAATAAAGTTGTTATTTTATATTTCCTTATTCGTGATAAAGTTTTATTATTCATGCTAGAATTGTATTGATCGGAAACCTAAATACATGTGTGAATACATAAACAAACAATGTGTCCCTAATGAGCCTCTACTAGACTAGCTCATTGATCAAAGATGGTTAAGGTTTCCTAACCATGGACATGAGTTGTCATTTGATAACGGGATCACATCATTAGGAGAATGATGTGATGGACAAGACCCATCCATTAGCTTAGCATATTAATCATTCAGTTTTATTGCTATTGCTTTCTTCATGTCAAATACATATTCCTTCGACTATGAGATTATGCAACTCCCAGATACCGAAGGAATGCCTTGTGTGCTATCAAATGCCACAACATAACTGGTTGATCATAAAGATGCTCTACAGGTATCTCCGAAGGTGTTTGTTGAGTTGGCATAGATCGAGATTAGGATTTGTCACTCCGAGTATCGGAGAGGTATCTCTGGGCCCTCTCGATAATACACGTCATAAGCTTGCAAGCAAACGACTAAGAGTTAGTCACGAGGTGACGATTACAGAACGAGTAAAGAGACTTGGCGGTAACGAGATTGAACTAGGTATGAAGATACCGACGATCGAATCTCGGACAAGTAACATACCGATGGACAAAGGGAATTACGTATGTTGTCATAACGGTTCGATCGATAAAGATCTTCGTAGGATATGTAGGAGCCAATATGAGCATCCAGGTTCCACTATTGGTTATTGACCGGAGAGGTGTCTCGGTCATGTCTACATAGTTCTCGAACTCGTAGAGTTCGCACGCTTAACGTTCGTTGATGATATTGTATTATATGAGTTATGTGATTTGATGACCGAATATTGTTTAGAGTCCCAGATGAGATCAAGGACATGACGAGGAGTCTCGAAATGGTCGAGAGGTAAAGATTGATATATAGGATGATGGTATTCGGACACCGGAAGTGTTCCGGAGGGTACCGGGTACTTATCGGGTCACTGGAAAGGAGTTTCGGGCACCCCTGGCAAAGATAAGTGCCTTATGGGCCAAGTGAGGGAACACACCAGCCCTGGTGAGCCCCTACAGAGGCTAGACCTATGAGGAGGAGAAGGAAAGAGGGGAGGGCAAGGAAAGTGTGGATTAGGATTCCTACTCCTTCCCTATCCCCCTCCCTCTTTCCTTCCCCCTCGGTTATATATGGCAGGGGGCGCGCATGGCTTGGGAGGAACTCCAAGTAGGATTCCTCCTACTTGGGCACCTCATATGGCTGCTCCTCCCTCCCTCCCACCTATATATATGAGGAGGGGGGCACCTAGCACAGACCAGACAATTGTCTAGTCGTGTGCGGCGCCCCCCTTCACAGTTTACACCCCTGGTCATATTTTCATGGTGCTTAGGCGATGCCCTACGTGGGTCACTTCACCATCATCGTCACCATGCCGTCGTGCTGACGAAACTCATCTACTACCTGGACGTCTTGCTGGATCAAGAAGGTGAGGGACGTCACCGAGTTGAACGTGTGCAGAACTCGGAGGTGCCGTACGTTTGGTACTCGATCGATGGAGCGCGAAGAAAGTTCGACTACATCAACCGCGTTGTGAAACGCTTCCGCTTACGGTCTACGAGGGTACGTAGACACACTCTTCCTCTCGTTGCTATGCATCTCCATGGATAGATTTTGCGTGTGCGTAGAATTTTTTTTGTTTTCCATGCAATGTTTCCCAACATCTAGTACCCTACAAACTGATGGTCCTTAAGCGTGTGACCCCATAGGTTTGGTAATATGTAGACATGACCCAGAAAACCTTTCGGTCAATAACCAATAGCGGGTTCTTGGCATCCATACTGATTCCTACACATACACGAGTATATTGAGCTAACCTTTTGTTTGTGTAAACAATTCTCTTGGTTTCGCGATACTTAACAAAACCCGAGGCAAGACTTTTATAGGTATCCTTGTGAAGCAATAACTTGATCATAACACCAAGTTATCCTCGTTGCCGATTTTGTTCACTTTCTCGTTTCCATATTGTGATATCCCTTGATCATATCACGCGATGTCTGGCCAGAAGATAATGGATACCGCAATACCGAAAGGGCCTGAAGAATATATCTGCATTGTCCGAGGAGGAAATCTCAATACTGAGCTGTCAAGTCCCTAGGCATACTCTTCTGTTGTACCCGAAAGCTACCGTTATGATCACGCTATTACGGGAAACGTTTGACAAACCCCAAAGTATACCATCTGACATGAAGGTACTCAATACTCTCATGGTATAAGAAGTGAAGTATACGTTAACACTATTATGATTATACTTATAACATTGTGGCAATGTGTTCTCGTAGTATATCATTTGGTTGGGTATGTTCAACATCATTATTCTGCTAACAATGTGCTCTCATTGTTGTCGCCATCCTTATTATCTAATAATGTCATATGATCATGAAAAAAGGATCATCATGCAATACATGAGCTAGTCTTAGAGGTAAGACTAGGAACCTACTTTGTGTTTATGTTCTCACATATGCATATGAGTTTTCCTCTTGATCTCACATTCAAGAACAATAGCAATTTACCTAGCTAGAATTAACAAGGTTAGGACCCGAATCCTACGCTCAATTGGCGAGAAGAGTGATCAATAGAACCCCGTGTGTTACCTAGTTGTTAACCTAACGGAGCCGATCATACAAATAAGCATGGCACCAGTGACGGAGCTTGCAGCCCAAAGGTGGGCGGCCCAACAGGAAGAAAATAGATTAAGGGTTGTTGTTTTAAGACCCGGGAGTAGATGTATACTATATAAAATTTCATTGGCAGGGTGACCCACGGCCACTCAGCCTTGTTGAAGCTCCGCCAGTGCATGCGCACACACTACCTGGTTGACACATAACCGTAATCTGCCCAGCACCACGATCGCTAACGCTCCCACCACTACTTAGACCACGCTATCTCTCAATAGAAACCACACACAAGAATCTCGAAGATTAAGCGACACCGTTGGAAGGAGCGGTCTTTTTTTATTTTCAAAAAGCAAAGGACTATCTTATCGTTTTGTAGCATTGTGACTATTATTTTGGCCTGCCCAGTCTGCCTCCCTAGGCGATGGTTCCTCGTCCCGCCTCCTCTCCTAGGGCCAGGCCTGATCAATAAAGAGCCGGTGTGAAGCGTGATGCATAACTGATGGTGGGATGAACTTAGGAAAGAGAACGTGAACGGGAGTGATGTGGTGGGGATAGGGCCCATAGACATGCGGTACACGCAGGTGATGCCGCTGCGAGCGCATTTTCGGTCCCACCGATTAGTATTATCTTTTTATAAAACAATATCACTTTCTTTAACATTATTTTAGAAAATGTGTAGATTTTTTTTTTAGAAAGCACGTGTGACAAGTTAAGCATAGCACTCGGAAACGTGTGACACCTGGGCCCTCCTTTCCCCATTCGGCCGTTCCCAGTCCAAAGCCCCGTCACCAAGTCCCTCCGCCCCCAATGGAGAACCCGATGTTAGCGGCGGTGATCAATAACCTGCCCCACCTCCTGGACAACCCCGACCTCGTACAGCGCGTCCTCGACGGCGCCCGTGCAGACCTCCACCTGAACGGCCTCCACCTCGCCGAGGCGGCGGCCCAACTCAGAGACTGCTTGCGCGCCGAGGGCCGACTCCGGACCCTCCTCGAGCCCACGGAGGAGCAACGGATCGCGTGCGCGATGCTCGTCGATGCGGGCAGGGCCAGCTATCGTTTCTTCTTGAAGCAGCACTGGCTGCTCGGCCAGCTCGTCGGGTCGCTCCTCGTGATCCGGGCAGCCGCCGCCGCTAGGAGCCGCGCCCACCTCCTCCCCGGCGTGCTCCTCGCGGCTGTCTCGGCGGCTGTGGTCGTGTACGTCTCGACCCGTGGCGTCGTGGTGCCAGGTTTCAGGAGCCTCGTGAGATTCTCCCTCCTGACGCTGGGCTTCCTCTTCGCCCCCGATCGGCCTCGTGCTCGTGGACGGGCTGGGTAAATTTCTCAGAAAGCGAGGCAGAGCCTTCAGAAACGTACTGTAGCTGACTTGGTCTAGTCTGCCGTTTCGTTAAATTTCATTCCGTTGTCTTGTTACAGTAGACATCTGAGACATGTTAATTGCTGGCACTCTGTTCACAGAACTTAATGGTCATGCTCCTCTTGTCGTTCCCTGGTTCCTTTCTGTGTGATCTGTTCCTGGCATTGATGAGTCGTGATTCGTACATTTGCAGTCTGGCTGCACATTGTTTAATTGGTGTTTGTCAAGTTCATTTTTATCGTCACGTTACTTGCTCTGCTGACATGGTGACACAGAGGTCTGATATCCTGAGACATGCTAACTCCTGAATGCTGAATTGCTGATACTACATATATTGCTCAGACTTCAGAGACGCTTAAGGTGAGCCTCCTATTCCTATGATCCTGCCCGTTCTGATGTATTGCGACATGTTCCTGAGCAGAGCACTCCAAATTCGTAAGTTTACATCAATTGTACTGCTATATAACATTGCTTGTGCTGCTATCCTCGGATGTGTGACTAATGAAACTTGTCGGATACACATTTGCAGATATTCTACCTCCCCGCTCCAATCTGATGATATATGTCTGTCTTGTGCTATCTTTTGGATGGTTTAAGAGAATTTAAACTTCAGTTCTGCTTTGGAAGAGCCACAAGATCTGTCAATTTGGACATACGTGCAAGAACGCCCGTTAGGCCTTATACAATGCTAGGTGCTCAGGGAGGTGCTTAGAAAAACAGCCTGAGTTTTTCTGAAGCATCAGTGTCTATTTCTACAGAAAAAGAATCTTATTAAGCGTCTACCTGTATAAATAAGTACCGATGCTTAAAATAAGTTTGTTTTATTTTTCTAAGAACCTCCCATAAACACCTTGCATTGTACAAGGCCTTACAATTACACGGAGAGGTAGTAAGACACAGACGCCGAGCATTCAAAGCCATGAAACCGACTCTAACTGCCTATGCTTTTTCTTTTCAAAGAAAGGGGTTACCCCGCCCCATTTTATTGAAACAGGGCACAACAAGCCACGAATGTTTGCCAAGTCAGAAAATAAATCCATTAGGGCATCTCCAACGCTGGCTCCCAAATTTTCTCTTGCATCCGTCCTGCACATAGGGGGTCAGTCCACGAACACGGATACGGGAACGAGGCATCCAGTGCTATTCGCTTATGTCCGGTTACATTTTGGAAGAACTTTAACGAAAATGAATAAATTCGATGCATATTTGTACACACCAGGCAATATTCATTAATACTTGAATGATTTTTACATAAAACTAGGTGGTTTTCATCTAAAAATCAAACGAAATTCATTAAATTTACACACATTTCAACTAGACCGGACTCTAAACCTAGACTAAAATGACCGCCGTCACCCATTCCCCATCTCTGGCCGGCCATGAGCCCTGAAAAATGAAGCCCCTCCTCCTCCGCAGCCATGAGCTCTAAAAAACGAAGCCCTGCCTCCTCCGCAGCCATGAGCCCCGGGAACTCCATTGGGACATCCGCAGTGCCAACCTTCTTCTGTCTGTCGGTTGCAATGGCGTCGATCTCCTTGTTCTGCTCGGACGAGAGGCTGTCCCAGATGGCTTTGGAGCTCGAGGGCGCCATGGCAGGCGTGGTGCAGAGAGGAGGAAGAGAGCGGAGGATGATGGATGCGGCCATGGCCGGGCATGCGATTGATATAGCGGGGGAGGGGGTAGGGCAACCGACGACGTGATTAATGGTGAGCGGCAGACGGACAGAAGGGTGGCATTGGCTCGCCGTACCTCGGCAACCACATGCATGTTTAATGTACGCACGTAGGCGGATGGGCTGTCATTTGAATGCGGGGCATCCGCATGACTATGTTGGATGACAAAACTGTTGGGGAATGTAGTAATTTCAAAATTTTCCTACGCACACGCAAGATCATGGTGATGCATAGCAACGAGAGGGGAGAGTGTTGTCTACGTACCCACGCAGACCGACTGCGGAAGCGTTCACACAACGTAGAGGAAGTAGTCGTACGTTCTTCCCGATCCGACCGATCAAAGCACCGTTACTCCGGCACCTCCGAGTTCTTAGCACACGTATAGCTTGATGACGATCCCCGTGCTCCGATCTAGCAAAGCGTCGGGGAAGAGTTCTGTCAGCACGACGGCATGGTGACGATCTTGATGTTCTACCGTCGCAGGGCTTCGCCTAAGCACTGCTACAATATGATCGAGGTGGAATATGGTGGTAGGGGGCACCGCACACGGCTATGGAACGATCTCAAGGATCAACTTGTGTGTCTAGAGGTGCCCCCTGCCCCCGTATATAAAGGATCCAAGGGGGAGGGGCTGGCCGGCCAAGGAGGAGGGCGCATGAGAGTCCTACTCCCTCTAGGAGTAGGATTCCCCCCCCCCAATCCTAGTTGGAATAGGATTCCTCGGGGGGGGGGAAGAGAGAGAGAGGGGGTCGGCCACCTCTCCTTGTCCTAATAGGACTAGGGGAGGGGGGAGGCGCGCAGACCACCTTGGGCTGCCCCTTTCACCTTTCCACTAAAGCCCACTAAGGCCCATATAGTTCCCGGGGGGTTCCGGTAACCTCCCGGTACTCCGGTAAAATCCCGATTTCACCCGGAACACTTTCGATATCCAAACATAGGCTTCCAATATATCAATCTTTATGTCTTGACCATTTCGAGACTCCTCGTCATGTCCGTGATCACATCCGAGACTCCGAACAACCTTCGGTATATCAAAATGCATAAACTCATAATAACTGTCATCATAACGTTAAGCGTGCGGACCCTACGGTTCGAGAACAATGTAGACATGACCGAGACACATCTTCGGTCAATAACCAATAGCGGGACCTGGATGCCCATATTGGCTCCTACATATTCTACGAAGATCTTTATCGGTCAAACCGCATAACAACATACGTTGTTCCCTTTGTCATCGGTATGTTATTTGCCCGAGATTCGATCATCGGTATCCAATACCTAGTTCAATCTCGTTACCGGCAAGTCTCTTTACTCGTTCCGTAATACATCATCCCGCAACTAACTCATTAGTTGCAATGCTTGCAAGGCTTATGTGATGTGCATTACCGAGAGGGCCCAGAGATACCTCTCCGACAATCGGAGTGACAAATCCTAATCTCGAAATACGCCAACCCAACATCTACCATTGGAGACACCTGTAATGCTCCTTTATAATCACCCAGTTACGTTGTGACATTTGGTAGCACCCAAAGTGTTCCTCCGGCAAACGGGAGTTGCATAATCTCATAGTCATAGGAACATGTATAAGTCATGAAGAAAGCAATAGCAACATACTAAACGATCGGGTGCTAAGCTAATGGAATGGGTCATGTCAATCAGATCATTCAACTAATGATGTGACCTTGGTTAATCAAATGACAACTCATGTCTATGGTTAGGAAACATAACCATCTTTGATCAACGAGCTAGTCAAGTAGAGGCATACTAGTGACACTCTGTTTGTCTATGTATTCACACATGTATTATGTTTCCGGTTAATACAATTCTAGCATGAATAATAAACATTTATCATGATATAAGGAAATAAATAATAACTTTATTATTGCCTCTAGGGCATATTTCCTTCAGTCTCCCACTTGCACTAGAGTAAATAATCTAGTTCACATCGCCATGTGATTTAACAGCAATAGTTCACATCACCATGTGATTAACACCCATAGTTCACATCGATATGTGATCAACACCCAAAGGGTTTACTAGAGTCAGTAATCTAGTTCACATCGCTATGTGATTAACACCCAAAGAGTACTAAGGTGTGATCATGTTTTGCTTGTGAGATAATTTTAGTCAACGGGTCTGTCACATTCAGATCCGTAAGTATTTTGCAAATTTCTATGTCTACAATGCTCTGCACGGAGCTACTTTAGCTAATTGCTCCCACATTCAATATGTATCTAGACCGAGACTTAGAGTCACCTAGATTAGTGTCAAAACTTGCATCGACGTAACCCTTTACGACGAACCTTTTGTCACTTCCATAATCGAGAAACATATCCTTATTCCACTAAGGATAATTTCGACCGCTGTCCAGTGATCTACTCCTAGATCAATATTGTACTCCCTTGCCAAACTCAGTGGTAGGGTATACAATAGATCTGGTACACAGCATGACATACTTTGTAGAACCTATGGCTGAGGCATAGGGAATGACTTTCATTCTCTTTCTATCTTCTGCCGTGGTCGGGCTTTGAGTCTTACTCAATTTCACACCTTGTAACATAGGCAAGAACTCTTTCTTTGACTGCTCCATTTTGAACTACTTCAAAATCTTGTCAAGGTTTGTACTTATTGAAAAAACTTATCAAGCGTCTTGATCTATCTCTGTAGATCTTGATGCTCAATATGTAAGCAGCTTCACCGAGGTCTTTCTTTGAAAAACTCCTTTCAAACACTCCTTTATGCTATAATAATTCTACATTATTTCCGATCAACAATATGTCATTCACATATACTTATCAGAAATGCTGTAGTGCTCCCACTCACTTTCTTGTAAATACAGGCTTCACCGCAAGTCTGTATAAAACTATATGCTTTGATCAACTCATCAAAGCGTATATTCCAACTCCGAGATGCTTGCACCAGTCCACAGATGGATCGCTGGAGCTTGCACATTTTGTTAGCACCTTTCGGATTGACAAAACCTTCTGGTTGCATCATATACAACTCTTCTTTAATAAATCCATTAAGGAATGCAGTTTTGTTTATCCATTTGCCAGATTTCATAAAACGCGGCAATTGCTAACATGATTCGGACAGACTTAAGCATAGATACGAGTGAGAAACTCTCATCGTAGTTAACACCTTGAACTTGTCGAAAACCTTTTGCGACAATTCTAGCTTTGTAGATAGTAACACTACTACCAGCGTCCGTCTTCCTCTTGAAGATCCATTTAATCTCAATGGCTTGCCGAACATCGGGCAAGTCAACCAAAGTCCATACTTTGTTCTCATACATGGATCCTATCTCAGATTTCATGGCTTCAAGCCATTTTGCGGAATCTGGGCTCACCATCGCTTCTTCATAGTTTGTAGGTTCATCATGATCTAGTAGCATGACTTCCAGAATAGGGTTACCGTACCACTCTGGTGCGGATCTCACTCTGGTTTACCTACGAGGTTTGGTAGTAACTTGATCTGAAGTTACATGATCATCATCATTAGCTTCCTCACTAATTGGTGTAGTAGTCACAGGAACAGATTTCTGTGATGAACTACTTTTCAATAAGGGAGAAGGTACAATTACCTTATCAAGTTTTCTACTTTCCTCCCACTCACTTCTTTCGAGAGAAACTTCTTCTCTGGAAAGATTCCGAATTTAGCAACAAAAGTTTTTTGCCTTCGGATCTGTGATAGAAGGTGTACCCAACAGTCTTCTTTGGGTATCCTATGAAGACACATTTCTCCGATTTGGGTTTGAGCTTATCAGGATGAAACTTTTTCACATAAGCATCGTTGCCCCAAACTTTAAGAAACGACAACTTTGGTTTCTTGCCAAACCACAGTTCAGATTGTGTCGTCTCAACGGACTTAGATGGTGCCCCTTTTTAATGTGAATGCAGCTGTCTCTAATGCATGATCCCAAAACGATATTGGTAAATCGGTAAGAAACGTCATAGATTGTACTATATCCAATAAAGTACGGTTATGACGTTCAGACACACCATTATGATGTGGTGTTCCAGGTGGCATGAGTTTGTGAAACTATTCCACATTGTTTTTTAATTGAAGACCAAACTCGTAACTCAAATATTTGTCTCCGCGATCAGATCATAGAAACTTTTATTTTCTTGTCACGATGATTTTCCACTTCACTCTGAAATTCTTTGAACTGTTCAAATGTTTCAGACTTATGTTTCATCAAGTAGATATACCCATATCTGCTCAAATCATCTGTGAAGTTCAGAAAATAATTATACCTGTCGCGAGTCTCAATATTCATCGGACCACATACATCAGTATGTATGATTTCCAACAAATCTGTTGCTCACTTCATTGTTCCGAAGAACAGAGTCTTAGTCATCTTGCCCATGAGGCATGGTTCGCAAGCATCAACTGATTCATAATCAAGTGATTCTAAAAGCCCATCAGCATGGAGTTTCTTCATGCGCTTTACACCAATATGACCTAAACGGCAGTGCTACAAATAAGTTGCACTATCATTATTAACTTTGCATCTTTTGGCTTCAATATTATGAATATGTGTATCACTACAATCGAGATCCAACAAACCATTTTCGTTGGTGTGTATGACCATAGAAGGTTTTATTCATGTAAATAGAACAACAATTGTTCTCTAACTTAAATGAATAACCGTATTGCAATAAACATGATCAAATCATATTCATGCTCAACGCAAACACCAAATAACACTTATTTAGGTTCAACACTAATCTCGAAAGTATAGGGAGTCTGTGATGGTGATCATATCAATCTTGGAACCACTTCCAACACATCATCACTTTACCCTTAACTAGTCTCTGTTTATTCTGCAACTCCCGTTTCGAGTTACTAATCTTAGCAACTGAACTAGTATCAAATACTGAGGGTTTGCTATAAATACTAGTAAAGTACACATCAATAACATGTATATCAAATATACTTATGTTCACTTTGCCATCCTTCTTATCCGCCAATCACTTGGGGTAGTTCTGCTTCCAGTGACCAGTCCCTTTGCAGTAGAAGCACTTAGTCTCAGGCTTAGGACCAGATTTGGGCTTCTTCACTTGAGCAGCAACTTGCTTGCTGTTCTTCTTGAAGTTCCCCTTCTTCCCTCTGCCCTTTTTCTTGAAACTAGTGATCTTGTCAACCATCAACACTTGATGTTTTTCTTGATTTCTACCTTCGTTGATTTCAGCATCACGAAGAGCTTGGGAGTTGTTTCCGTTATCCCTTGCATATTATAGTTCATCATGAAGTTCTACTAACTTGGTGATGGTGACTAGAGAATTCTGTCAATCACTATCTTATCTGGAAGATTAACTCCCACTTGATTCAAGGGATTGTAGTACCCAGACAATCTGAGCACATGCTCACTAGTTGAGCGATTCTCCTCCATCTTTTAGCTATAGAACTTGTTGGAGACTTCATATCTCTCAACTCGGGTATTTGCTTGAAATATTAACTCCAACTCCTGGAACATCTCATATGGTCCATGACGTTCAAAACGTCTTTGAAGTCCCGATTCTAAGCCGTTAAGCATGGTGCACTTAAACTATCAAGTAGTCATCATATTGAGCTAGCCAAACGTTCATAACGTTTGCATCCGCTCCTGCAATAGGTCTGTCACCTAGCGGTGCATCAAGGACATAATTCTTCTGTGCAGCAATGAGGACAAACCTCAGATCACGGATCCAATCCGCATCATTGCTACTAACATCTTTCAACACAATTTTCTCTAGGAACATATCAAAATAAACACAGCGAAACAACAATGCGAGCCATTGATCTACAACATGATTTGCAAAATACTACCAGGACTAAGTTCATGATAAATTTAAGTTCAATTTAATCATATTACTTAAGAACTCCCACTTAGATAGACATCCCTCTAATCTTCTAAGTGATCACGTGATCCAAATCAACTAAACCATGTCCGATCATCACGTGAGATGGAGTAGTTTCATTGGTGAACATCATTATGTTGATCATATCTACTATATGATTCACGCTCGACCTTTCGGTCTCTGTGTTCCGAGGCCATATCTGCATATGCTAGGCTCGTCAAGTTTAACCTGAGTATTCTGCGTGTGCAAAACTGGCTTGCACCCGTTGTAGATGGACGTAGAGCTTATCACACCCGATCATCACGTGGTGTCTGGGCACGACGAACTTTGGCAACGGTGCATACTCAGGGAGAACACTTCTTGATAATTTTAGTGAGAGATCATCTTATGATGCTACCGTCAATCAAAGCAAGATAAGATGCATAAAAAGATAAACATCACATGCAATCAATATAAGTGATATGATATGGCCATCATCATCTTGTGCTTGTGATCTCCATCTCCGAAGCACCGTCATGATCACCATCGTCACCGGCGCGACACCTTGATCTCCATCGTAGCATCGTTGTCGTCTCACCAATCTTATGCTTCCACGACTATCGCTACCGCTTAGTGATAAAGTAAAGCATTACATCGCGATTGCATTGCATACAATAAAGCGACAACCATATGGCTCCTGCCAGTTGCCGATAACTCGGTTACAAAACATGATCATCTCATACAATAAAATTCAGCATCATGCCTTGACCATATCACATCACAACATGCCCTGCAAAAATAAGTTAGACGTCCTCTACTTTGTTGTTGCAAGTTTTACATGGCTGCTACGGGCTTAAGCAAGAACCAATCTCACCTACGCATCAAAACCACAACGATAGTTTGTCAAATAGACTCCATTTTAACCTTCTCAAGGACCGGGCGTAGCCACACTCGGTTCAACTAAAGTTGGAGAGACAGTCGCCCGCAAGCCACCTATGTGCAAAGCACGTCGGGGGAACCGGTCTCGCGTAAGCGTACGCGTAATGTTGGTCCGGGTCGTCTCGTCCAACAATACCGCTGAACCAAAGTATGACATGCTGGTAGGCAGTATGACTTATATCGCCCACAACTCACTTGTGTTCTACTCGTGCAAATAACATCAAACCATAAAACCTAGGCTCGGATGCCATTGTTGGGGAACGTAGTAATTTCAAAATTTTCCTACGCACACGCAAGATCATGGTGATGCATAGCAACGAGAGGGGAGAGTGTTGTCTACGTACCCACGCAGACCGACTGCGGAAGCGTTCACACAACGTAGAGGAAGTAGTCGTACGTTCTTCCCGATCCGACCGATCCAAGCACCGTTACTCCGGCACCTCCGAGTTCTTAGCACACGTACAGCTTGATGACGATCCCCGTGCTCCGATCCAGCAAAGCGTCGGGGAAGAGTTCTGTCAGCACGACAGCGTGGTGACGATCTTGATGTTCTACCGTCGCAGGGCTTCGCCTAAGCACTGCTACAATATGATCGAGGTGGAATATGGTGGTAGGGGGCACCGCACACGGCTATGGAACGATCTCAAGGATCAACTTGTGTGTCTAGAGGTGCCCCCTGCCCCCGTATATAAAGGATCCAAGGGGGAGGGGCTGGCCGGCCAAGGAGGAGGGCGCATGAGAGTCCTACTCCCTCTAGGAGTAGGATTCCCCCCCCCCAATCCTAGTTGGAATAGGATTCCTCGGGGGGGGGGAAGAGAGAGAGAGGGGGTCGGCCACCTCTCCTTGTCCTAATAGGACTAGGGGAGGGGGGAGGCGCGCAGACCACCTTGGGCTGCCCCTTTCACCTTTCCACTAAAGCCCACTAAGGCCCATATAGTTCCCGGGGGGTTCCGGTAACCTCCCGGTACTCCGGTAAAATCCCGATTTCACCCGGAACACTTCCGATATCCAAACATAGGCTTCCAATATATCAATCTTTATGTCTCGACCATTTCGAGACTCCTCGTCATGTCCGTGATCACATCCGGGACTCCGAACAACCTTCGGTACATCAAAATGCATAAACTCATAATAACTATCATCATAACATTAAGCGTGCGGACCCTACGGTTCGAGAACAATGTAGACATGACCGAGACACATCTCTGTTCAATAACCAATAGCGGGACCTGGATGCCCATATTGGCTCCTACATATTCTACGAAGATCTTTATCGGTCAGACCGCATAACAACATACGTTGTTCCCTTTGTCATCGGTATGTTATTTGCCCGAGATTTGATCGTCGGTATCCAATACCTAGTTCAATCTCGTTACCGGCAAGTCTCTTTACTCGTTCCGTAATACATCATCCCGCAACTAACTCATTAGTTGCAATGCTTGCAAGGCTTATGTGATGTGCATTACCGAGAGGGCCCAGAGATACCTCTCCGACAATCGGAGTGACAAATCCTAATCTCGAAATACGCCAACCCAACATCTACCATTGGAGACACCTGTAATGCTCCTTTATAATCACCCAGTTACGTTGTGACATTTGGTAGCACCCAAAGTGTTCCTCCGGCAAACTGGAGTTGCATAATCTCATAGTCATAGGAACATGTATAAGTCATGAAGAAAGCAATAGCAACATAATAAACGATCGGGTGCTAAGCTAATGGAATGGGTCATGTCAATCAGATCATTCAACTAATGATGTGACCTCATTAATCAAATAACAACTCTTTGTCCATGGTTAGGAAACATAACCATCTTTGATTAACGAGCTAGTCAAGTAGAGGCATACTAGTGACACTCTGTTTGTCTATGTATTCACACATGTATTATGTTTCCGGTTAATACAATTCTAGCATGAATAATAAACATTTATCATGATATAAGGAAATAAATAATAACTTTATTATTGCCTCTAGGGCATATTTCCTTCAAAAACACATATGCACCGCATGGTTCGGACACTCCGGGTGGTTTTAGGGTCAATGTTGGAGATGCCCTTACAGCTAACCACAAAGGTTGATGAACAATATGAAAGTTCTTCAAATGCAGCTACATGTCATCAACGTTCACCCGGAATGCGCTCTCAAAATAAAGCCTCACCGACCAGTCCTTTCTCCCACCTACCTCTTCATCTCCAGGCGATATTTAGAAGCTCTCCTCTTCGCCGATCCAATAGTAGAAGGCATTTTTGCAGTATGGCCAATTGAGTGTCTGCTCATAAGAGCTTCCATTGATGAATCATTGTACTTACTCTCCCGAGAAGAATACAGGTACTTGTCCAACACACGTCCTGAAAATACAAGTCATTACACATTGTCCATAAGCTTCAGACAACAACAACAGAAGATATACCAACCATATTTTGTTTATTATCAGCACAACACAAAGCAGATAATTCAGACATATTACAAGGAATTCTGAAATTAAAGATTTCAACTACATCTCTCCAAATCTATTTTGCCACAAAACGGACAAAGAAAAGGTGGTGGACAGTTCCGGCCTAGCCACAAAAGAGGCAAGTCCAATGGTCAAACTTGTTGCCTTTTGCTTAAGTTTTTTTTAACCGAAACCCGTAGAACAATCGTTCTACGGTATATATATTAAAAACGTTTATGTACGTACATAAGGGAAACAAGGAAAACAAACGTCTATCCAATTCCTGCTCTAGCAAAACCCAACATGATAAATCAGTTGCAATCTAAGACTTGATCAATCCAACTTGAGAGAAGAGCTTCATATTTGTCCTTGATTTTGTGCTTGATTAGCAAGAGGTCTTTTCTCAACATGTATTTCCATGAATGTAGTGAGAATAGCTTGGAGTTGAAGATCTTCCCATTTCTCTGAATCCAAATATTCCAGCATCCCATAATTATGATTTCCATGGCAATTGGTTGGCAAAGCTTGTAATAAGAGCAAAACCTCATCATATACAGAAATATTTTCTGTGTCTATTACCCAGAATGGAGTCCCAGCAGGTGAGGGCAAAGTTATAGTCCCATAACAGATGCATCACAGTTTCTTCAGTGTTGGAGGTACAAAGAGCACAATTGTATGAAGGTAGATGGAATGACTTTCTGTGAAGAAGATTCCTTGTATTTCCTCTGTCATGCATGAGTAGCCAGAAGAAAATCTTATATCTGAGCATTGTGGCATTTTTCCAGATTTTGGGAAAGAGAGGTGGAGCCGGTTCTCCTTGTATCGGAATTTTTGCTTAAGTTATCCCCGGTTAAAATCTTATTATTAAAAGACAGCCAAACAAAAACTAGATATCAGTGGGGCACCACAATTTTCCAGAAGTTTTTCCAAACAGCGGTAGAAACCCCTCTCTAGTTAATCATATTATAAAAGGAATGAACAAAATATATGCCAGAAGGTTCTAGAGACCACAAATGTCGATCAACATTATCATTGGGAATATAGGCCGAAAGAATGATAGGCAATTCCTACCATTTAACTAGGAAATCATCATCCACACATCTCCTAAATGTCTGTTTTAGGGTACGCCCATCCCAGACTTGGGAAACATAACAACTTTACTGTTGGCAGATATCAAGGATATCTCACAATTGGGTTTTAAAGTTATATCACCAGCCCAGATATCATGCCAAAAGCTAATGCAACTACCATTCCCAAGAGGCCATTTATAAAAAGGCCAGACTCAATAAAGACCCAAGTAACACCCTTCTAAAAGTAGGAACCAATATTTGTTTTGGACCAAAAAACGTTAGGCTTACAAGTGTTATACTTGTAGTTTACCAATGTAATCCAGTTTTTGTCTCCACCCATAAAAAATCTTTTAACCCAAAAGGCTAACAGGGCCATGTTAAAATCTCTAAGATTAAGGACCCTAGATCTCCGAAGGCCTTCTTTTGGGAAACAAATCCCTAGTTAGGTAGATGATATTTATGGGTATCTTCGAGGTTACCCCAATAAAAATGAGTCATTTGTGAACTAATTGCATCAATTACGCATTTAGGAAATTTAATAATTGACATCAAATACATGGGAATGCTCGCAATACAAGTTTGTAGCAAAATCAAATTTGCTTCATAGCTAAGAAGTTTGCCCCTCCATCCACAAATTCTTTTAATAATCTTATCAGTAATAGGCAGAATGTTCTTGTAGGATCGAGTATATCGATCAGAAGGGGGTGAACTGGAGATCTAAAATTTCTTCCGAAAGTTGAAACCTCTTGGCACAGCACAACGGAAAATAAGACTTGACAGGTGCGGAAAATAAGACTATAGGAAAGAAATCACTACAAAACTGATAGACTAGATGAACGATTCTAACCAAGAGATGATAATCATGCGGGTATAGAAACACAGTGCTATGAGAATAATGACGGCCACAAGGAATGAAAACAAAACTAATAACGTTAGAATGGGGATTCGCTCTATAAAGATTAACTGCAACAATCCATATGATCAGATACACACTCCTGGGACATGTTCATTAGAGCAAGGTTGAGGCAAATAACTAAGTAGCACCGGATATAAATCAACCCAACACACAGACACACTACCATAAGTACAGTGAATGAAAACACGCGGGACAACGTGTTTTCGGAACAAAATGATTTGCAGGTGTTGGAAATATTAGCACTTTTCTGATTAGACTTATCCACGAGTAAACAGTAAGCATGGCATAAAAGGTATGCATCTCATAGCAATACCTAAGCATACTAGCACGTACAGAACATAGAATCAAACCTTCTATGAGCAGCACATATACGGCTAGCATAAATACGAGTAAACGAGGGATGAACAGATCATACCCTCCTGTTGGCCAGGCCAACACGGCGGCTGCAGCAGCAGCCTCGGCGTCGTCCGTGGCCTTCTTCTTAGAGGCGGCGTCGTCGGCCATGGTGTCGATGCAGAGGAAGTAGTGGAAGCATAGGCGAACAGAGTTGGGGACGGATCGGGAGCAGTCGTGTCGAGACGCTCACCAAAAACCTTATTGCCGTTCTCCCGGGCGGGATCTCGAACGACAGGGTTCTGGAGGCACCTGCTCTCCTGACCAGCCGTGCACGCGGTCGTCGGGATGGGATCGCTGGAGGCAGCATAGAGTGAGGAACAGTAGATGACGGCTAGGTCACGCGAGAGGGAGTGAGTGAACCGAACTAGGTTACTTCACTGGCGAGAGCCTTCTTATATAGTCCGTAAGGAAGAAAGTCATGGGCCCTGCCGAGGCCCACGACCGAGTCGGCCCACTCCCGGCAAGGGAGTCGTTGTTCCCGGCAAGGGAGTCGACGAATACGCGGGTCCCGGCAAGGGTCGCACCCCCCGGCAAGGGAGTCGACGAATCCCCGCAACATCTTGGACAGTGGCCCACCTGTTAGCGACTCGTTAATTAATCCTTGATTAATTAATCCATTCCTGAGTGGCAAAAATAAGCTTTGGCTCGGCTCATTACCGCAACCCGCGGCGCGCGCGCGTCGCGACGAGGAGAGGCGGGCGGCGGCGGAGGAGGAGCGTGCGTGTACCACTCCTCTTCCCAAGCTCCCAATGGCAAGTGGTAGAGCAACCCTTATAAAGGGGTCTCAACTCTCCTCAACTAGCAAGGTGGGATTAAACTTCCCACCACCTGCCATCTCATACATGGGCCTCAAGATTAACCAGGGATTAGTGTCTTATATGGGCCTAAGCCCATCCATAATCCAACAATCCCCCACCATATCTCGAGGCACATAAGTTTGTCAACTGTTCCAAACAATGTTTGATATACCAGAATTTTCAGTGGAGACTGTTAAGTTGAACTTCCACCTAGAGCAACAGGATTAGACTTCTTCACAACTGAACAATGGACTATGCCTTGAATTGTCAAGTTTGGCGTGCAGAATTTTCAGTGGAGACTGTTAAGTTGAACTTCCACCTAGAGCAACAGGATTAGACTTCTTCACAACTGAACAATGGACTATGCCTTGAATTGTCAGTTTGGCGTGCAGAAGTTTCGCCTATTGTCAGCTGATACATGGCTGCCGAAGGCTAAACCCCACGGGTGGAGCTTATTAGTCATACTCCGTACCTTCTCATGAGCTTACTAGAGATTACCCAATCTCATAGACTGTGACCAGCAGTCGGGCTCACATAGGTGTGTTTCTCCAAAGAATGCTCTGTAGGTTAGCATCTTGCTTATACAAGCTTTGGAACACATTAAGACAAAAAGTCAGTCTGCCTTACAGAATTGAGAGTATTGTGCATCTTCAACGGAGTGGGTTAATTAAGGATACTCTCCTTAGTTGACCGCTGGATTGTTTTCCCAGGTCCTAATTCACGGGATCTCCGATCACATAGGTTGGGTTACCCCCATGGCAACTTACGTGGGTCTCATCCCCATCTCCCTCGATGCATTTTCTATCACAATCCGTGATAGCCCTTTCGTAAAAGGGTCTGCCAGATTCTTAGCCGTCTGGATATAATCCAACGCTATTACTCCGGAGTTTCTTGATTTTCTGACAGATTTCAATCTTCTTCTTATGTGCTTTGTGGATTTCATGTTGTCCTTTGAACTCTTAGCCTTGGCAATCACTGTTTGATTGTCACAGTTCATAAGGACAGCCGGCACTGGTTTATCAACCACCGGCAAATCCATCAATAGCTCTCGAAGCCATTCTGCTTCGACGCATGATGTGTCTAATGCTGTGAGTTCTACTTCCATAGTCGATCTGGTTAAGATCATCTGCTTGCAAGACTTCCAGGAAACAGCACCACCACCAAGTGTGAAGACATGTCCACTTGTGGCTTTCATCTCATCAGCATCAGATATCCAATTTGAATCACTATACCCCTCAAGTACCGTCGGGTACCCAGAATAGTGAATCCCATAGTTCGCAGTACCTTGCAAATAACGCATCACTTGCTCAACAGCATGCCAATGCACATCTCCCGGATTGGAAACAAACCGGCTCAGTTTGCACACAACAAATGAGATGTCAGGACGAGTAGCACATGCTAGGTACATCAGTGAACCAACCACTTGAGAATATCTCAATTGATCTACAACCATGCCTTCGAACTTTCGAATCCGCACGCTAGGATCATATGGTGTTGCAGAAGGTTTGCAGTCCGAATATCCAAAATGGCTCAAAATCTTCTCAACATAGTGGGATTGCAAAAGTGTAATTCCACCCTCAGAATTTCTCAGTAGCTCGATGTTCAGGATAACATCAGCCACACCCAGGTCCTTCATCTCAAAGTTGTGAGATAGAAAAGACTTGACCTCCTCAATTACCTTGAGGTGGGTCCCAAATATCAGTATGTCATCGACATACAGACACAGTATAATTCCTTCGCCCCCACCATAGCGATAGTATACACATTTGTCAGCTTCGTTCACAACAAAGCCAGCAGATGTCAGAGTAGTGTTGAACTTCTCATGCCATTGCTTAGGCGCTTGTTTCAGGCCATACAAAGATTTCACTAGCTTACACACCTTTCCTTCCTGACCATTTACTACAAAGCCATCCAGCTGTTGCATGTAAATTTCCTTGTCTAGCTCTCCGTTAAGGAAAGCCTTCTTAACGTCCATCTGATGAACGAGAAGACCATGCGAGGCAGCCAAAGCGAGTAACACTCGAATGGTTGTCAGTCTAGCCACATGTGAATAAGTGTCAAAGAAATCCTCTTCTTCTTTCTGGGTATAACCCTTGTCCACAAGCCTAGCCTTGTACTTCTCAACAGTACCATCGGGCCTAAGCTTCCTTTTGAACACCCACTTACATCCTAATGGTCGGCAACCATAAGGACGATCAGTGATCTCCCATGTCCCGTTAGCCAAGATGGAATCCATCTCACTACGGACCGCATCCTTCCAGTAGTCAGCATCCAGAGATGCATAAGCTTCTGAAATGGAGCTGGGAGTATCATCATCCACGAGGTACACGAGGAAATCATCACCAAAGGACTTTGTAGTCCTCTGTCTCTTGCTCCTGACAGGAGCTTCCTCGTCATCCTCCGTGGAACTCTTATCACTTTTATGTTCATAATATTCCATCGGAATAGCAGGTTCAGGAGTCTCATCAGATTCCGGTCTAGAATTGCTTTGCATATCTCTCATGGGGAAAATATCCTCAAAGAATGTAGCATCCCTAGACTATAATTGTACCGACCTTCTGGCCAGGTACCTCAGATTTCACCACTAGAAATCTATAGCCAACGCTATGCTTGGCATAGCCAAGAAAAACACAGTCCACGGTCTTTGGTCCCAACTTGCGCTTTTTGATTATCGGCACATTGACTTTCGCCAAACAGCCCCAAGTGCGCAAGTAAGAGAGTGTAGTTCTTTTTCTTTTCCCATTGCTCATAGGGAGTAGTCTCATTATCCTTTGTGGGAACTTTATTCAGGACATGACAAAATGTCAATACAGCCTCCCCCACCATGCCTTGGATAAACCCGATGTATCTAACGTGGCGTTAACCAAATCAGTTAGAGTACGGTTTTTCCGTTCGGCAACCCCATTTGACTGGGGTGAGTAGGGAGGCGTCCTCTCATGAATAATACCATGTTCCGCACAGAATAAATCGAACTCATTAAAAAAGTACTCTCCACCACGATCAGACCGGACTCGTTTTATTTTCTTCTCAAGTTGGTTCTCAATTTCAGCCTTATAGACTTTGAAGTAGTGTAGAGCCTCATCCTTAGTGTTTAACAAATACACATAGTAGAATCTAGTGGAATCATCAATCAGAGTCATGAAGTATTTATTTCCACCTTTAGTCAACACACCATTCATCTCATAGAGATCTGAATGTATGAGCTCTAGAGGTGCCGGGTGTCTCTCCTTCACAAGCTTGTGAGGCTTACGAGGTTGCTTAGCTTGCACACACGCATGGCACTTAGAGCCTTTGGCTAAAGTGAAACTCGGGATTAAATCCATCTTAGCTAGCCGCGTCATACAACCGAAATTTATGTGACAAAGACGTGAATGCCAAACCTTAGATTCATTCACATTAGAATGAATTTGGTTCACGACTTTATTACAGAAATCCTCCAGGGAAAGGCGGAACAAACCACCACAATCATATCCTTTTCCAACAAATAGTCCATATCGAGATATGACTACTTTGTTAGACTCAAATACTAACTTAAACCCTTCTTTACATAGAAGGGAGCCACTAACGAGATTCTTCTTTATGGCGGGACATGCTGCACGTTCTTCAGTTGCACGATTTTTCTCGAAGTAAACTTCAGATCTACCGTGCCAACACCATGAACAGAAGCATGTGAGCCATTCCCCATCAGGACGGAACAATCTTGTGCGACCTTATAGAAAGAAAACAAAGACACATCAGCACACACATGAATATTGGCCCCAGTGTCAATCCACCAATCGGTGGACTGACAAACTGAAAGTATGGTAAACATATTACCATACCCAGATGCTGCATCATTGTTGCTCAGAGTGACATTCACAGACTTAGAGTCCTGTGCTGGCTTCTTGTACTTGTTTGGGCACTTGTTTGCCCAATGTTCATCTGAACCACAAGTAAAGCAGCCGTCTCTCTTTTTGTCTTTCTTCTTACCCTTCTTCTTAAAGGTAGTATTCTGCTGGACAGAGTTCTTTCCCTTGAACTTGTGGAAGTTCTTCTGCACCACATTGGCGCTAGAAGAACCCTCTGCCCCTTTCACGTGTGAGTCCTTTGCTCTCGAGTTCTGCGCAACACTGATATGACCAATGACATCCTCAACAGAGAATTCACGTCTCAAGTGCTTGAGAGAAGTAGCGAAGTTCCTCCAACTAGGAGGGAGTTTTGCAATAATGCAACCCGCGACAAACTTGTCCGGTAACTCACACTTCAAGAGCTCCAGCTCCTTAGCAATGCACTGTATCTCATGAGCCTGGTCCAATACAGAACGGTTATCAACCATCCTGTAATCATGGAACTGCTCCATGGCATACAACTCACTGCCAGCATCAGTTGCGCCGAATTTGACTTCGAGCGCATCCCACAAGTTTTTGGCAACACCCATATGAATATAGGCGTCAACCAACTTGTCTCCAATCACACTCAGAACTGCTCCCAGAAAGATTGTGGTTGCCTCTCTAAACGCCTTCTCCTGTTCAGGAGCAATCGTTTCTGTGAGGGACACACCACCAACCCAGAACACGTTCATCGCTGTGAGCCACAAGGTGGTCCTAGTCTACCAACGCTTAAAATGTGTCCCGGTAAACTTTTTCGGTTTCAGAGTAGCAGCAAAGCCTTGAATCGAAAAGTGCCTAAAATAAGGTTTTTGGATTGTTGGAAATATTAGCACTTTTCTGATTAGACTTATCCATGAGTAAACAGTAAGCATGGCATAAAAGGTATGCATCTCATAGCAATACCTAAGCATACTAGCACATACAGAACATAGAATCGAACCTTCTATGAGCAGCACATATACGGCTAGCATAAATACGAGTAAACGAGGGATGAATAGATCATACCCTCTGATTGGCCAGGCCAACGCGGCGGCTGCAGCAGCAGCCTCGGCGTTGTCCGTGGCCTTCTTCTTAGAGGCGGCGTCGTCGGTCATGGTGTCGATGCAGAGGAAGTAGTGGAAGCAGAGGCGAACAGAGTTGGGGACGGATCGGGAGCAGTCGTGTCGAGACGCTCCCCAAAAACCTTATTGTCGTTCTCCCAGGCAGGATCTCGAACGACAGGGTTCCGGAGGCACCTGCTCTCCCGACCAGCCATGCACGCGGTCGTCGGGATGGGATCGCCGGAGGCAGCACATAGTGAGGAACAGTAGATGACGGCTAGGTCACGCGAGAGGGAGTGAGTGAACCGAACTAGGTTACTTCACTGGCCAGAGCCTTCTTATATAGTCCGTAAGGAAGAAAGTCATGGGCCCTGCCGAGGCCCACGACCGAGTCGGCCCACTCCTGGCAAGGGAATCGATGAATACGCGGGTCCCAGCAAGGGTCGCACCCCCCGGCAAGGGAGTCGACGAATCCCGACAACACAAGTCAGCCCACAGTCCAACGTCTTGGACAGTGGCCCACCTGTTAGTGACTCGTTAATTAATCCTTGATTAATTAATCTATTCCTGAGCAGTAAAAATAAGCTTCGGCTCGGCTCATTCCCGCAACCCGCGACGCGTCGTGACGAGGCGAGGCGGGCGGCGGAGGAGGAGCGCGCACGTATCACTCCTCTTCCCAAGCTCTCAATGGCAAGTGGTAGAGCAGCCCTTATAAAGGGGTCTCAACTCTCCTCAACTAGTAAGGTGGGACTAAACTTCCCACCACCTGCCATCTCATACATGGGCCTTAAGATTAATCAGGGATTAGTGTCTTATATGGGCCTAAACCCATCCATAATCCAACAGCAGGAAATGGATCCCAATAAAGTAGTATTAAAGAACAACACATGAGATACAACTCAATCGAGAATAAATTACTAAAAGTAATGCATATCAGAGAAGTAATCAGGGGTGCTCGCATGGCAACGGATGAAGCGCCATTGATACACAAGCAATGACATCATTACGTCAACCATCAGGATGCATGGGCATTGGGCTGGATTCTCACATACGTGCAAATTATATACTTTCTCTGTAAAGAAATATAAAAGTGTTTAGATCATTATTTTAGTTATCTAAACGCTCTTATATTTGTTTCCGAAGGGGGTACTAGATTATTTAGCTGTTTTGTCGAACTAGTTCCTCCCTTATGAGACATAGCAATTGAGTAATTGACAGGTGGGGCTTGAAATGGTTCCATCCGTCAGCGATGACGTTATGTGCTTATACCCGTCGTACTAAGAGGGTGTTTGTTTTCAGAGACTTATTGGTCTAGGGACTTAAATAAGTCCCTATAAATCCTATCTAAATCAAACAAGAGGGACTTATAGGGACTTAAAGTGGGCATTTGAGACTTATGAAATAAGACTCTCAAGGAGGGACTTATAGGGACTTATAGTTGTAATATGGTCTTATAGAGACTTATAAGTCCCGAGAACCGAACAGGTAGGGACTTTTTAGGGACTTGAGACTTATAAGTTGGGATTAAAAAAAGTCCTAGGACTTATGAATCAAATAGAGTCTAAAGAAACCAAGCAAGAACACAGGTCCAAGTGCCCAACGATCCACACCTGACCGCATATCTCACGGTTGCCACTGCGACTGGTACACACATCATCTGCAGACTGCAATGTTAGAGATATATTTAAGATACTTGTATTTGGTAGTCTAGGATTTGTAATTCGTCTCCTACCTTATCTCCAGGAGAGGCTTCTTGTCCTCAAGTCTTGTACTTAATATATACTCGCCCTCGAGGCTCAATAATACATCCATCATATTCCGCACCAATCCTCTTTCTCCCTTCTAACATGGTATCAGAGCAAGTCGATCCTAAACCCTAGCCGCCGCCGCTTTCGCACCCGCGCACCACCCCCGGGGCGGTCGGCCTCCATGACCGCCGTCGGGGCCCGCGCCGCCCGTACCTAGGGTTCGTCCGCCGGCCGTGTTGGCTGGCTGCCCTAGAGAGTCCTTTTTCCCGATCCTTTGATCCGGATTTTCTCTCTCTCGCCGGTCACTTTGATCGGCGTCTACTTTTTGGTTTTCCAGTCTATGTGATCCGGTTTGCATCGTCCACCGCCACCGTCGACTCTCGCGCCTCTACTTCGACACCGGCACGACACATGGCCTCTTCTCCGACTCGGCGACCTTGCGCGATGCGACGGCCCCTCGTGGCTACCGTTCGCGCGTCCATCCAGCCGTGGCTATGCGCATGTTGTCGTCGCCATGATCCGATCGAGAATTCTGCATCAACCCCGCCTCCATCCACAACTCGGACGCCCCAGCTTTCTGCATGCAGCAGGTTACGTACGACGGGCAGCGCATGCGCTGCCCCGGTCGTCCTGTACCGCGTGGCACGCGGGTGTGGTTGGCGCTGGTGTGGCCGGCTGCTTGCCCCGGACCACACGTCCGTACAAGGTGTGGCTGCACGTTGCATCATGTGGGCATGGTGCTCATATGGTTGTATCCCAATCAGCCTCCATGTATAATACGTGTGCAAGCCGGTAGCACGCTCCTGCTACGACAGTCCGCCGCTGGGTATGGCGGCCGCTCACTTTGCCGCGCCCGGCCGTAATAATCGCACCGAGCAGTGTCCTCGATCTTGCGACCGGCCAGATTGATCACCTATCCGTCGCTCCACTTCATCCGCGTCGTGCAACTGACCTAGCTAGTTGGTTTTGCGCGTTTTCGCAAGTTCTGTGAAGATTGACCCTGAGTTCAGCGCGCCCTCTCCGTCGATCGAGCATCGGGCTGCCGTTGCGTCGCCCCGTCGGGCCGCAGCGCCGCCGCCCCGTGGTTCTCCTCGCGGCTGTATCGATTCGTGCGTCGCCGCTGCGTCGCCCCTTCAGACCGTAATGTTGCGATACGCGGTCCCCGCCGCCGCCCTGAGGTCGTATTCACAGTTGCACCGACCCGCGCTCCGCCGCTGCGCCGGCCCCTTCGGGCAGTAGCGCGACGGCCCGCGGTTCCCGCCACCGCCCCGAGATCTTCCCGCCGTTGCCCTGACCTGTCCGCTGCCGCTGCGTCGCCCCTTCGGGCCATAGCGCCGCGGCCCGCGGTCCACTCTGCCATCACCGCGCGTCGACCTCTCGTGGTATGCACCGCGCCGTCTCTCTTTGGCGCGGGAACGCCACCGTCCGCGCCGGTCTTCGTCACGCTGTCGGGTTCTTCGCCTACTTCGAGCACCGCCGCCGCACTCCTAATCTAGCCGCCGCCGTCAGGCCGCCGCCGCCGCTCTTCTTTGGCCGCCGCCACTGCTACCTTCGTAGCTGTCGCCGCCGCCCGTCCACCCCGTTCGTGTTCGTCGAGCACGAGCCCATCATCAGCGTCGCCGTCATCTACCCCGACCACTTCATCTACTCCGACCACCGTTGGTGACATCGGCCCCGCGCCGATGGACGCCGCAATCGTCGTCGAGTTCTTCTCTGCTGGCCTCTCCGACTTCTTCGACATGGCGTACAGCTCGTGCAGGTCCCAGTCTACGCATGCCCGGTGCTTGCAACACCGTCGTGTGCCTTCGTCCACGACGTGTCCCCGGGCCTGGCAAGCCTGGTCGACGCTTCGTCAACTTCGTCTTCGTCCGTCTACGCATGCCCGGTGCTGGCAACACCGGCGCGTGCCTTCGTCTACGATGTATCTCCGGGGTTGGCAACCCCGGCGCGACGCGTCGTCAACAGCATTCTCCTTCCTGGCGCATCACTTCTTCGACACCATTGCGCCCATGACTAACTCGGCGCCTCCTTGCGCCCGCGGCTCCACGGCAACTCCCTCGACACCGGCTACCCGACTCGACATCGACCACGGCGTTCTTCGCACGGCTACCTCGACCATGGCTACACCACCGTACGCTCTCGGCTACATTGACATCGGCACAAAGGGCTATCATCCGCTTGAGCAACTCGTCGGCTTCCTCTACAGTCAACGCGTCCGCGACGCGACACCGTCCACGACGCTCCCGCTAGGACTGCGGGGGGATGTCAGTCCGTCGACTGCTATTCTCTCCAGTCTGACCGTCCGCGACGCTCCTGTTGTTCGCAACGCTACCGCTACGACTGCGGGGGGGTGTTAGAGATATATTTGGGATACTTGTATTTGGTAGTCTAGGATTTGTAATCCGTCTCCTACCTTATCTTCACGAGAGGCTTCTTGCCCTCAAGTCTTGTATTCAATATATACTCGCCCTCGAG
Organism: Triticum urartu; assembly: GCF_003073215.2. Classification (NCBI taxonomy): domain Eukaryota; kingdom Viridiplantae; phylum Streptophyta; class Magnoliopsida; order Poales; family Poaceae; genus Triticum; species Triticum urartu. The sequence continues at coordinate 478,853,115 of NC_053024.1, forward strand.
GCTCAATAATACATCCATCATATTCCACACCAATTCTCTTTCTCCCTTCTAACATGCAATGCAACAAGTAGAAGAAAATTACAAATTTCGGCCACCAGATGGGTGGGTCAGACAGACCATGGCCCCCTGTAAATCATCGGCTCGCCATGCATCTCCAACTCCACTTGTGCTACTCCACACTCCAAAGCAGACACCACCACCACAGCGTCCACGACTACAGAGCAGGCTTATCGTTGCCAAGATGGAGCGCGCAGCAGTACCCGTCGCCGGGCATGGGCCACCTGGTCTCGATGATCGAACCGGGCAAGATCATCGCTGCCCGCGGCCTCGCCGTCACCATCGTCGTCATCGATCTACCGCACAACACCGGGGCAAGCGCAACGGGGCCCTTCCTCGCCGGGGTCTCGGCGGCCAACCCCACCATCTCCTTCCACCGTCTCCCGCAAGTCGAGCTCCCGCCCGTAAAATCCAACCACCCAGAGACATTGACCTTGGAGGTCGCCCGCGTCTCGAACCCTCACCTGCGTGATTTCCTCGCTGCCACCTCCTCCGCCGTTCTCGTCGCAGACTTCTTCTGTAATGTCGCGCGCGGCGTTGCCTCGGAGCTCGGCATTCCCATCTATTTCTTCTTCACCTCCGGCGCTGAGGTCCTGGCTCTCTACTTGCATCTCCCGGTCCTGCACGCTCAGACCACCGCCAACTTCCAGGACATGGGTGATGAGCTCGTGCACGTTCCCGGAATCCCCTCGTTTCCGGCGACAGACTCCATGCGGCCAATCATGGACCGTGATGATGTAGCATACACGAAGTTCGTGAGTGTGTGCAGCGACCTGTGCCTGTCCCAGGGCATCCTCGTCAACACCTTCCGCTCGCTCGAGCCGCGGGCCGTAGAGACCATCGCCGCCGGGCTCTGCTCACCTTTTGGACTCCCGACACCTCCAGTCTACTGCATTGGGCCGCTGATAAAGTCGGTGGAGGTGGGCACCAAGTGCGGCGACGAGTGCATAGCGTGGCTGGACACCCAGCACAAGGACAACGTGGTGTTCCTCTGCTTCGGCAGCCTCGGTCAGTTTAGTGCCAAGCAGATCAGGGAGGTGGCGGCCGGGCTAGAGGCAAGTGGGCAGCGTTTCCTTTGGGTCGTAAAGAGCCCGTCCAACGATGACCCGACGAAGAAGTTCGACGAGCCGTCGGAGCCGGACCTCGACGCCCTGCTCCCGGAGGGCTTCCGAGACCGTACCAAGGAGACGGGCTGGTCGTCAAGTCATGGGCGCCTCAACGCGATGTGCTTATGCACGCAGCGGTGGCCCTGTTCGTGACGCACTGTCGGTGGAACTCGGTGCTGGAGTCGATCATGGCGGGTGTGCCGATGCTAGCGTGGCCATTGTACGCAGAGCAGCGGGTGAACAAGGTGTTCCTGGAGAAGGAGCTTGGGCTAGCCCTGGCAATGGAAGGGTACGACAAGGAGATGGTGGAGGCAAAGGAGGTGGCAGCAAAGAATGAGCGTCAGGGCGGGGAGTCCGAGGCGACGTTGGCGTCGCTAGTTAACGCGTGGGTACTTGCTTGCTTGACGTTGGCTGGATCAGTTAAGAAGGGATCCGGTGATGCAAGCGTGGTTGTGTGTAGGAGTATTATCAGGACATGTACAATGATGACATATGGATACAGATGTCTCATGATAAAAAATAATTTAAGGCATATCTGTTGATTTTTTCCCCAATGCAAGCTACTATTAGTGGGCTTATCAAAAAATAAAAAGTGACTCTCACTACACATGCATTCTTCCTCTTCAGTTCAACTTTTTTCAACTTTATGCATCGGATCACACTTTTCTCTCTAAGCACTCGCCTCCTGAAGAAGATCCTGCTTCCCCATCCGAACTTACTTTTATTATCATTCGATTCTACATGGCATGTGAGGCATCACCCTGGAGCTATGCATTGGCCATGCCCTTAAGGTGTTGCGAAAATAAACAAGTACTACCGTTGAGGTAGGTTGTGTTTTTTCCTTTTTACCAGTTTCATTTGCAACCTACTTATATCTTACCTTTGGAAGCAAACAAAATAGAATAACCGTTTTACAATTTCTCAAGCGGCTAAGAAAAGAAAGTTCTAAGTCAATGCCAAGAATAATCTAGTCTGAACATTAAGATATGTGCAAATGCAAGAAAGATGACAAAATGTTCATCCAGCGGCCATAAATACTGACTAATAAAATAAATATTTCCACGGCACCTGATAAATAACCACTCCAAGAAAATAGATGCTCTCATGTCATTTTAAACGGGGCAATCGGTAAAACGATCATACCACGGAACACGAGAAAAAGGGACAAACGATCATACCATTGTTTCTTTTTACAAAACACCACGTCTTTCTCTTCGCTATTAGCTACTCAAATACTCTAGACATTATGCATAGTTGCAGCAAGGTTGTACAACAGTTTCAGAAACCACAATAACTATATCTAGTTCGGCCGAATTTGAAATTTGGGTAAGTCAATTTTCGAGTGAAGGAAGGAAGCTGGAGGGAAGGAAGGAACTCGCCAGAGGGAAGGAAAGAGCTCGCCGGAGAAGACCCCGCTATCTACCTTATGGTGTCAGACTATCTCATTATCTATCTTAGGGGTGTGTGTGGGCGGGACGGGGGAAGGGTGCAAATTTGCCGAAAAAGAAAAGATCATCGTTGGGGTTAGAGGGATAGCCGGGGGCCATGACATAACAGCGGTGGGCACGGCGGGCGTTAAGGTGAGGGTGGGGCGGCGGTAGGTCTATGGTGGTTAGGCGGGTCTGGAGGTTGAGGAAGACATGTGGTTGTTGATTACCAAACCCCCTCAACTGACCCAAATAAAATTTCCAGTCAACTGGTTTCTAGTTGGCCAGCCATGCCGCACTTGCAAGCAGAAGAAGGCGCAATTATATTGTGGCATGCAACCGATCAATTTAATATAAGAAATTCTGCAATTAGAGGCCCTCTCAACTCACAAATACTCAGCATCTACAAAAAAAGTCACGATTTCTCGGGTTTTTGGAGTATTTAACAAAAAAACTACCACATTTGATGGAAACATTCCTACAAACTACCACTTTACAAATTTGTGCCGAAAATTATCATTTTCTCACTAATTCTTAACTAAAAACTACCATGTCTGAAAAGAGCCTGATTTGCCTCTTTTAATCACGTTTCTGACTGGCTGGGCCCACACGTAAGCGTTGACGTGGCACATTAGCAAAATTTGTGTGATGGCGGCCGAGGAGCTCAAGGCCGCCGGCGAAGGGCGCGGGGCGGGCGGCTCCGGTAGCTCCAGCAGCGACCCGCGGTAGCTCCAGCGCCGATCGCGGTGACCCATGGCTCCAGCGGTGAAGGGCGGCGGCGGAGGGTGCGGGGAGCCCGGGCGGCCGGAGGCGGGGGCGCGGCCGCGGGAGCCGCAACATGCGAGGAGCGGCAGCAGGGGCACGACAGTGGCGAGCCGTGCGTGACGGGGGCACGACCCGGGCGTAGCAGGTGTGGCGAGCGCGCGTGGTACGGGGACGACGACCACGGTGCGCATGGCGAGGGGCGGCCACGAGCACTGCGGGCGTGCAGGTGCGGCTCGGAGCACGAGCTCCAGCGCTCGAAGGCGGCGTTGATGCGGCAAGTAACCAAGGGGGAGTAGAGGGGAAGCAGCAAGCACTCACGATGGTGATGGGGAGCTACACGGGGTGGTCGGGGATGCGGCGAAGTGCGGCTCGGGCACGCCAGCACGGCCGAGGCGGCTCCAGCCGGCGTGGTTGCGCCGCCGTCTCCAGTACCGACCAACGCCGGGGAGGTGCTTCGCGGGGACGTCGCCATAAAGAAGAACGTGGAGTGCACATGAGATGTTCGAGGAAATGCCAAAGAGAGAGAGGAGGAAGAAGATTGATTCTGACAGGTGGGCCCATCCTGTCAGAAATGCGCTTAGAAGAGACGAATCGGACACTTTTCCGACATGATAATTTTTAGTCAAAGATTAGTAAAAAAGTGGTAATTTTCAGCAAAAATTTGCAAAGTGATAGTTTGTATGCATGGTTTCATGAAATGTGATAGTTTTTTGTTAAATACTTGGTTTTTTTAAAAGAAAAGAAAACGCAAACAACAATCGGCAGAACAAAGAGCTAGTGCCTAGTGCCCATGCGATCGATCGATCGATCGATCGAACCCCACGGACTGGATCAAACGAAGAGTTACCCTGCGTGCGCCACACAGGCAACAGTTCAGGCACTGCACCGGCGCACCGTCCCGCCCCTCTCCCTGCGCGCCTGCCCCGCCGCCCGCCACGTATGAGACCCCCTCCCCCCGCGCCGGGCGCCGGCCCAGCTCCTCTGAGGTACCGCCGACCCGCCTGGGAAGTCCGCCGCTCCGCCCCCAAGTCCTGGCTTGACGGGCTCCGGTCAGGATCTCGCTAGGCGCGGCTGTTGGGAGTTCCCGAGTGTAACGACACAGCTGGTGCGGCGGTAAGTCTTGGTTCTTGTCAGACACTCATACAAATTTAACTGCAGTATGATCAATTTCTAAACAGAAGATGCCTAGAGCATCTTAAGATGACAGGGTAGAGTCTTCATATTATACAGCACATGCCCACATTTTACAATGCGGTCTTGAAATATTTGTGTTAGGCATTATGTACAGCGGGATATTACGCTCATTTACACATCGACGGGGGGAATGCACATTTCAAAATCAGAAGCACAAGATTTCCTTCTAAATGATTACAATCTTACGCTACATTGACACAATAAATTTTCATTCTAGTTTTCGAATTCCTCTTCAAGCCCCAAAGAATAATGCGGCACAGTTACAGAAACAGCAACAAAAGGTGGTCGGGGAAGATGTACAATGTGGATAGATATCGGAACCAAAACTGATCCTAGGTATTATGATGACGCTGATCGAAGTTCTACCAGTGAAGCGTACACCCCATCTTTTATGTTCATCAGCACCTCGTGTCTTCCTTTCTCAACTATTGCACCATCCTTGAGAACCGCAATGATATCAGCACCTTTGATCGTCGAGAGGCGGTGAGCCACAACAACCGTGGTCCTGCCGACCATCACATTGTCTAATGCATCCTGCACAATTCGCTCGGACTCAGCATCCAAGGCACTAGTCGCCTCATCAAGTAGTAGTATCTTAGGGTCCTTCAATATGGCCCTTGCAATTGCCACTCGCTGCTTCTGGCCACCCGACAGCTGTATCCCCCTCTCCCCAACTGTGGTGTCATATCCTTGGGGAAGGCTTGATATGAACTCATGCGCATTGGATGCCTTTGCAGCTGCAATGAGCTCCTCCTCAGTAACTTCCCCATCCTTACCATAGGCTATGTTGGCACGGATTGTATCATTGAAGAGTACAGGCTCTTGGCTCACAAGTCCCGTTTGATCCCTCAACCAATTGATGTTTAAGCTCTTGATTTCCACTCCATCCAATGAGATGGTGCCTGAATCAGGATTGTAGAATCGCTCCAACAGTGCAATTACCGTTGACTTGCCGCTACCACTCTCTCCAACAAGGGCAACAGTCTGTAAGACCACAGTGAAAGTAAGCTAATATGTAAATCACTGTAGAAGATATAACAATAGTGATTTGGATAGAAAAAGGTGGGCTAACCTTGCCAGAGGGAATGTGCAGGGTAAAGTCACTGAAGATCTGAATATCTGGGCGGGTTGGGTACTTGAAGCTGACATGCTGGAAATCGATGTTGCCCTTGACCTCATCTAATGTCAAACCCTCATTGCGGCTTGAGTCTATTTCAGACTTTCGGTCCAATAAAGCAAATATGGAAATAGCTGACTCTTTTGCTTTTGTTGAATCGGTGGCCATTGCACTTGTTTGAGATACTCCAATAGTTGCTAAAACCAGTGCAAAGAAAACCTGCAAAGTATGACTAACTATGTGAACCTCGTGGAAGTAGTGACTGGTTAAGGATGGAGGGATTAAGACTGAAAAACTTAATATGAAGAAGAAATAATTATTACTCCCTCTGTAAATAAATATAAGAGCATTTAGACCACTACTTTAGTGATGTAAACGCTCTTATATTTCTTTACAGAGGGAGTACTTCTGAAATAATGCAATTACGTACCTTGAAAACATCACCAAAACTTGATTGGCCATGGCGCACAAATTGTGCTCCAACATAGAAACAAAGACCATATGTAAGGTACAGCATCAAGAATGAGAAACCAAATCCGATGCCTCCAACTATTCCTGTTCTGACTCCTTGACTCATTGAGGCTTCACATTTATCATCATATATTCTTGTAATTCTTTTCTCAGAACAAAATGAAGCGACGGTCCTAATACTACTAATTGCATCAGTGGCCACTTGACTTGCGTCTTCATACATCATCTGGAGAACCAGCAATTCATTAGCATTGACATAACAATTTTCAGAATGTGAAAACTAATTATCTAGAGTAAACTCAGATTCTTATTACTCGATGATTTTTTTTAAATGACTTCACTTTATAGCCTTGACTGAATAATTGTCATCTTATCTTACTGTTACATAAATAGAAGTTTGTGTGTTAAGAAAAAAGGGAGCTTGTAGTGGTTGTTCACACCCATGTTTCCCACCTCGCTAAAAATCTATAACAAAAAATAAAAACAAGCTAACTAACTGAACACATAGACCTTAATGAACTAATTTGACCACCTAAAAATTCTCAGACAAAAATGGAGCATGGCACGGGTCAAAAAGAAAGTATGACTAGGTGTTACTGTGGAGCCAAGGGCACAGAGTAAGGTTTTAAGCTGAGCAAGAATGTGGAGGTGTGACTTCGGCCAAGGCAGAAGTCGGATGGGATGACGGCGTAGGGGAGACCTGAGGCAGTCTGAGCCGATGAATGGCTTAACGTGAACAGTTTCTTTTTACCGGCGGCAAAGCACTAAGCATGTCTATTAGATTGTAGGTCTAGCTTCACAATTAGAAACTGAATGCTCTACTAATTACTCCCTCCAGTTTCCCAAATGTGTCGTTTTGCACAGAGGCAGAATTTTTGTTGGACCTTTTAAATATGGTACAATAAATTAGTGGTTCTAACAGAAGACCCGCTAATGAAATATATCACACGAAACTTCTGTCCTAAGTAACAACTTATATGGAACTGCATGGAGTATCATTTAGTTTTAGTAATTATTTGCAAAATATCACATTGCTAGAAAAACAGCCTAATGGCTTCTTTTGATGGGTTACCTTGGCATCTTGACTGAAACCCTTCAAGAACTTCACTTGGGCATAACCTTGAAGGCCCACTAATGGAATCACACAGAGGATGATCAAAGAGAGCTTCCAGTCAGCTATCATAGCAATGACAAACCCTGTGATAAGTGTAGAGATAATCTGAACCGTTAAGGCCAAGTTATCTCCCACTAAACGCCGTACATTCAAAGCATCAACTGACAGTCTTGCACCAAGTGCTCCGCTGTAAGATATAATTTGGCAGTCAGTACCTAAAAGTAAAGCTCACAGATTCTAAAGGAAGAAGAAACCAAGCGAAAAACTGTAACAAACCTGGAATTTTTAGGATCATCAAACCAAGCGACTTCTTGGTGCACAATGCTTCGAAATGACATAGCACGGATACGCTCTATAAGCTTCCCTCCGGCTATTCCAAACAAGAAGAGCTCTGCGGGTATTGAGATTATCGAAATGATACCCAGCACCACACACATCAAACCCCAAAAGCTAGAATCCTTTCTGAGTTTATCTGGTGGCTCATAGAAAGTTTTAATGGCACTGGAAATCATCACACCGAACATTGGGAAAAGCACTCCGTGAACTGCTGCAGCTAGGGATCCTAACAGAATAATAAGTACCTCTGGTTTATTAAGAAGTGCCAGCCGTCCCATAGGAGCTTTCTTTGGAACCTCACCATCCTGCTCTGTATGATTCTCCCCATGTGTATCATTTCCTTCAGGCAATTCAACTGCGCCAGGAAGCCCAAAGGAGAGGTTGAAAGAATTCCTACTACTATTCCCTGCAGAACCTCTGCTAATCGATCGCTTCA